>NW_022198383.1:856670-947224 GCF_009176525.2 Contarinia nasturtii | reverse complement strand
TGGTCTCGTCACTCGTTCTTCACCTTGATAGAGGTTTTTTATTTGATATCAATAGTTTTGTAAGCGCTATTTTCCAAGTTAAAGATTCAAGACACATGAATTTGAATATTTTTCAAATACAATGAAAATATAGATTTTTAGGTTATTTTTGGACCAAATTTATACAAATTATGGTTCATAATGAGGAACAGAGGTATTTTTCAGTGGTATGTGGTATGCATATTGTTTTATCTTTGACTTGAGGCTTAAATTGATGAAATTTTCAAGAGAACATATGCAGTCTTTTTCAAAAATGCCCGTTATGTGTGCGGTCAACGGTCAATGTTTGGTTTTTTGCCAATTTGGCCACCCCCACATGAAATTTTCAAGTCGCAATTGACACCACTTGAGAACTTACTTTAAGTCCTTTCGAACGAATATGCATTTGTCCTGGTTATGTCAAGTCTAGGTCCCACAGCGACCGTATGAAATAATGGCCATTTTTGCATGACCTTTTGCATAGTTTGCATTTATACTAACATTTTTGTAGATTTCTTTTAATTTAATTTGTGACTAACCGCATGCACCTCTCCCGACGATAGTCCACCTTCTGGCCTGGTGGTAGGGGACTTAAATTCGGTATTTTATCGATCTTATGCGAGGAAACCATCAAACATGTAGTTATTTGTTGTTAAGATTTCATATTTCATACATCTAGACTTTTTTGTGAAAATTCGATTTTTGGTACATTTGGCCGATTTTTGGTGGAATAGCCATCCAAAACGGTCGATATTTTGTTCAATTTTGTTTCGCTAGTCATAGAGCATATTTACAGAGTCATTGGAGTACATTTTGGCCCATAAAATACTTCAAATGTTAAAATTAACATTTTTTGTCATTTTTGGCCATTTTTGGCCATTTTTGGCCATTTTCGCACTATCAAAGGCCATATCGTGAAGACAAGAATTTTTAGGGATATAAGCTATGCGGCATTTTATAGCTTAGACTTGGGCCTTAAAATCGGTGAAATTTTCAAGTGACCATGAAAGGCTAGTTTTCGAGCTAATGACCATTATGTGTCCGGCCAAACGGTAACTTTTTGGTTTTTGGCCAATTTGGCCACTCCAACTTGAAATTTTTGGACCGAAAATGACTCCATTCGATAGCTCACCTCAAGACCTTTCCAATGATATGCATATGTCTGGGAGGGTGTAAAGTCATGGCGCTTCGGTGACCATAGGGAAAAAAGTCGAAAAGTGACTTTTGGAGGCCGGCCACGGTCAACATGGCGCCCAAATCGAAAAGTGCCGGAACAAAAAAGTCTTAGTTTTTTATGTACTTTAATCACAGGAAGTTTCAAAAAGATCAGAAACAACTACGCAAAATTGGCCACAGACAGACAGACATTTTGATTTTTCATAGGAATTCATATGAAATTTTTAAAATAATAAATTTTTCGAACGGATTGATCGATTTCGACGGTTAGGAGGTCGTTGGAAAGGTATTGAGCTCTAGAATAAGAATATAGATGTTTCAGGGGTCAATGACCTCATTTAGTGCCATCTATGGTCATGAAACTGAATTTTGACCCTTTTCTTGAAAGGACCATATTTTGAAGACAGGTGGACCGATTTTCAAACTTTTATATTTTTTCTTGATCTATAGCCCAAGGGCTTTCCAACCATACATCAACCGGGGCCAACGGCCTTCTAGGTCTGGATTTCGTATATTACGTGTATATATAGCGAGTTCGACTTTTCAACACACTAATGTGGTTTCGTCACTCGCGCGAACTGCCGTCCGCTGTGATAGTAGATTTTTTTATTAATATTAGAAAAATATTAGCAAAATTAGCAGTAAACTATGAAACTAGACTTTACTAGATTTTGTGTCAGTCCCCCAGCTTCAAGTTATGGAAAACGAAATACAAATTGGAGGCTAAAATATGAATCATAAATTATATATTTTTTTTTATTTAACCATAAACAAATTTGGAGAATTTGAATGGATAAAAATTAAATTGACCTGAAATCCAGTTGAAAATAAAAGTATAATTTTATGGAAAAAAATTGTGTTGCTCTTTTATTTTCAACAGGATTTCAGGTCACTATAATCCTCACCCGTTCATTTGAAAACTTTTTTTTGGCACCGAATAAATTTAAATGATTAAAGAGCATGTCCTTTCAAGATTTTGAACGAATAAATAATAAGTGTGGTACAGATTGCTGGGGCCTTGACACACAAGTGTGTGATGAAATTACTTCATACACTTCCAGGTGTTTCTTGTAATTTTTTCGTAGAATATGTTCTCTTAAACACCCCTAAATATTGCTTCAAAGACAATAGATTGTGATATTAAGGTCGGAATAAATCTATGTGAAACCCCTTGGATATAAGTAAATACGAATTTCAATCTAAATTGAATCTCATGCTTACTGTGACTTTTCATTAATTACGCATATTGATAAGAGTAATTACATAATTGCGATTGTAAAAATGTACAAGTCATCATTGAAATGTTTTTTTTTTATTTTCTGCAATACGAACTTTGTAATAAAAATTTACTTCAACAGCATCCACTAACTCGTTGGAAATAATTGGGCAACAATTGCCATCACGATATTACAATCATATAAAAGTTTGTCAATAAGTTCATTTGGCTTCAGCTTTTACAAGTAAATTACAGCAGGATGGTAATAAAATGGTGTGCAATAAAAATATAACAAAAGTATATCAATAATAGGTTGATTAAATTCCGACTTTGTCTAACTCCCAATTAAATTGAGAAAACCACAAGTTCAATTTTAAGTATGCCACTGAAGCAGAGATTTTCTTTTACTTTAATAATAAAAATATTTATCTAATATTTGGCTTATCATAATGGGTACAACAATTATTGCCAAGCAGAGTACAAGAATGGAGGAATTCTTTGTGTTCCAGAGCAATTCATATTACTTTAATGGGAGAATTAAAAAAAAACTAAGACTGACATATATCTAATCCTTGAAATACGAATTTAAAATCGATTGGCATCAGTAAGCATTTGATTTTCATGATGATATTCTCATAAACAAAATCAAAAATATCAACCAATGCACACGGCACGTTTATCAGTACCTCGGGACTACTATCAAACTCAATTCGATGAAATACATCCATTCGCGGAGACGTACAAATTGGATTTACGGAAAAGTGTCTCAAATGGTTGAGGCGGCTAAGTTCAAAACAAATTTCGCATGTGTCTAAAGATGAACCCATCTGCCTACGAACCATATATTGTGTTTCATGGACTTAGTATGAAGAAAAAGATTATAGAGAAAGCAAAAAGTACGGTCGTATTCCCTATTTAAATGCTCCAACCCTCCAAAATTGTCATCAAGTACCGAAAACCGGGTTGGTCAAGCAAAAATTCGTTTTTGGTGATTTTTATGGTTACAGCACATCAAAATTTGAACCAAAACAATAGATTGAAAAACTTATCTTAAATTGCAAATTTTGTGCATTTGAATCAAAAAATGGACTGGTTTTGACACACATGGCAATAATCCATGATGCTCACATCAGTACAAAAGATTGTGCGTACTGTACTTGATCGACCCTAATCGCAAACATCAGCAATGACTCGATTGAAACTTGTTACAAGGACTATTGCGATAAGAATGTCGTGAAATGTAACAGCGTTGGTATAGCTGCCGTTGACAAATTCTATCAAAATTTGAAGGAAATCGCAACGGAGCTTGGTCTGTTGATCACACGCACCACAATGTTTTCTGGCGTTGGTTATGCCAGAAATGAACCGATTCAAACAAAGAAAGAGCGGGAAAAAATGTTGGATGATAAACTGGACAAATGTTTTTTAAAAATTTTTAAGAACATATTTGGTGGACATGGAAATGACTGCGTATAGCGATTTTGTACCATAACGAAATACAACAAATTTTTTAAATCAGTGAATATTTTGTGCTCAAAATGTCCATAAATCAAACCCAAACCACAATGAAAATACTTTTGTCGAATAAATAAAGATCATATTTTCACATGGGTTTTTGCCAAACACAAATTCATCTGAAGGTCATCAAATATTTTTTTAGGATTTATTGACTTTATATTATACAATACCTCTTTAGTTAAAAACTGCATTGTCATGATTAAAATCCAAAAAATGGGTTATAACAATAAGCAAATCATTCAAACAAAGCATTTTTATTTTCTTACAATGTGATAACGTTTCAGCGCTATCGTGCACGTAACAATTCGCCTCTAAGACCTTTGATTCAAAATTAGACGGTATGGGGTCAGACATACGTTTTGTCAAGGAAAAAAAGAAAAAAAGGAATTAAAAATGACCATTTGGTTCTAGCGTAGAATTGTATGTCAGAAATTGATAGTGTAATAAAAGACTTTGGCTCGATGTCGCTTGACAGATATGATTTAATAAACAGATTTTTGTTTCAAAATTTATGATCACGATCACCTTATTGTGCAAACGGTTATAATTTTTAATATCTGTTCATGAAGGTGATAAATTGTGACGACACCATTGCGATAAGTAATCTCTAAGCTTCGAATGAAAAAGCGTCTAAATATGATAAGATTTCATTTCAAAATGCTATTTGGTATCAAACAACTTCAACAACTTTCTAGTGCTTTAATAGTTAAAACAAATACTCGATAAGTATTGTTCGACTTGAAATTAATAATTTTTACTAGAATTTTCATCTATGATGAATCAGATACTTTTGATTTATTTGCACTTTTATCGCTCGATTTTATTGTCATAAAGATGAAGATACAGCCTAAAAGTATAGATTTCAATACATAAACTTCTCATATCAATTCAATATATGGAATGCGTTTTACTTACTGATTAAAAGTGTTCCATTTGCATAAAATATCATTGTGCACATGGTTGATAGCAGAACGCCGACTAGATTACTTCCAAAAAATCCACCCAATCGCCCGAACATGAGAATAGTCGCCGATGCCATCCCTTTATATTGTGTCGGGTACAAATTCACTGCAACGGACATAACAATGTTAGCACAGCTGCAACTACTGACAAATAGAATGAAACTCGACACAATCGCTTTGAAATCAGTGAAAAAATTTATCGCAAGGCAACAGCTAGACGAAATTACTATCCAAACACCTAACGAAATAAGCAAAACAGTGAAAATCATTTAACTATCACAACAAATGGTAATCTTACCGACTATTTTTTTGGGTGATATTTTCTTTAGCAAATAGCTTGATATTGCGCCAGTTAGCATGAAGAAAACGCCAATTCCCAGCATAATTTGATAGCTTGTCGTATTTTTATTGTCTAATGTGTCACATCTAAAAAATAACCAAAATTTCAATATTGAAAAAGCATAAAAAGCACCAATACTTACATTTCAAAATCATTTTCGCCTGAATTGGTTTTTGGTTCAACGATTTTACATAAAATTTCTGGTGGCCCCTTGTAATTTTGAAGCTGGACCAAAAAGTCAGGAAACCACATAAACGTTCCGTGTCCAATTGCGAACAACACAAAGAATAGAAAGCATAATTTCCATGTGTGAGTGAGCAAAGGTGGCAGAAAAATTGGCTTCGTTTGACACCACAAATATCGAATAATATTGCAAAATCCCTTAGTACCCGCAAGGCTATTGCCACCAATTGATTCACTTTTAATTCGTTCTACGGGGTAGCTCTTAAATAAACAATAGAAATTCAGTAATTTTTACTTTGATCACAGTTCATATTACCTGTTTGGGCAGTCCGGTATTAAAGGCATAGATTCGTTTCAATATTTGAAGTGCCTTTTCATGTTGGTTAATGGCAAGTAAAAACTTTGGACTTTCTGGCAGTATTGCAAATATTATGCCGTTCATCAGGTTAATGAGTGAATTACAAATTAAAAACAAACGCCAAGGTTTGAAATTCAAACTGTAAATTTGCCATGTAAAATCCATTGGTAAGATTAGTAGCGCCATTGTTGCGATGAAGACCATTAAACCGCTCAGAAAAATAGATGAACATGCTACCGCACGTGGGGCTGTTTTTGATGTATGAAATTCACTTACATACGAATACGAACCAGCCGTACATCCTGCCAAGCTAATAATAAAATTGTGTGTATTTTCTTGAGTTTGTTGCGTCGAAAAAAGTGTTTACTCACAAAGCTCCGGCCAAAAATCGAAGAAAAATAAGCAATGAAGTATTTGTTGCAAATGCAGATGGAAATGAAAAAGCAAATCCCAAAAAGGCAGCTGAACATAGAACTTTTTTTCTGTCATAGATAACAAATTGTCGATTTAATCAAAAATATGGTCATAATTTCTATATTTACCGGCCCCATGTATCCAAAAGAAGTCCCCATAAAAATGACGTTGAAACAATGCCAAGAAATGAAACTGAGCTTAGAACACCCATCTCGGCCAATGTTGGTCTCATATCACATTTAATGTACGGCAAAATCATACTTATGCCTACATTTTCTATAGACGCTCCCAATATGCTCAAGCCAGAGGCGACAATTAAAATGACTTGATATTTTCCAATTTCTATCAAACAATTCACATTTGAATGACACATTCAATATTTTATTCAACAATATGTAAATTGCTCACTTGTCGCTTCAATCGCTTCTTCCAATGTGTGCTCAACTCCTTCTTTTCCATGATCATTTTCAACGGCTAATATTTTCAAAAATTGAATATATACATTTTCGCAACGAAATCGATTTTGAATTAATACTGACCAATGGTTGAATGTTTGCTTTCAATGGCTGTACTCTTTGTTATATCATTCGTCATTTTTAATTCAAATTTTCTTACTTTTACTTTTTCTTACGCTTGAAAAAATCTGCAATTGTAAACAACAATTTAGGTAATTCTAAATTTTTGTCTAGACTGAAAATATTCAACGTAATTTGCCTCTTTTATGTATTCTTTTCAAGTGCGAATTCATTAATAAAAAATTAACACTTCCATAAAAATGTTTACTGGAGAAATGATCAATTTAAACTGATTCTATTCACTTTGATCAAACCCAACTCAATGAACATCTAATTATTACTCAATGAAACGGGGGAACAGTATAGAATTATGGCACGCAATCTGTATTTAGAGCGACACCCATCATATATGCTCTTTTCAATTGCGATAAGATTTGTCAGACAACACTTAAAATTATATTCGCGCGACAACGGTTTTCCATCTACAAATCTACATTTTGGCGTACGTCAAATTGTAACAATTTTAATTGGCTGAAGTAGGAACTGAAGTTTGAAACGACATAAATATAGGTGGCTTGGTTGAATTTCAGTGTAAAATTTGTATCATGTCGTGGCACACAACCATTAAATTTATATTCATGTACCCCATTCAAATGGGCATTGACGAATATTGCGCTCATTGATATAAAAATAATATCATTAAAATTGTATCGAAATTGTCTATGGAATATACATTGATCCAGTACGATCTCTTTTATGAGAATGCGTTTATCGGCAACGATTTTCAGTTTATTTTGTTAAAAATCAGTGTTTATGTCAAAACCAAATTAAATAAACAAATTGGGATAATGTTAATCTAGTATGTTTCTCACGACGGCAACAAATATACGAAACATTTGATTGTTGTATAAGGACGTATGCAAGCAAACTCAAAAAAATCATATGATAAATGATCATCCCAACCGTCCATTCGATTAGTGGTGTCGCAATTGTCACAAAATTTTGAAGAAAACTTTCATATACTTCATAGTCTCTTCACAATTTCGAACTTAGTAAGTTAATTTTCTGTTGATACTTCTATCTCAAAAAACATACATTCATATACCGCACCCATTTTGTTATTAGAATTGCATTCTTTATTCTTTCTTCACTTAAGAGTATTGGGCTTCTAAAACATTATTTTTTTGTTCATTTATCGTCAAAATGCACAAAAGCTTTTTGCCATGTATGGGCCTATATCTATTACGAAAGGTAAATAGGAATTGTAGTTAAATGATGAAAATGCATTCGATCATGGTATAGTATGAAAGTAAATATTAGTTTAATTTGAAAAAGCAATGATGAGTTTATCAAAGAAAACAATAGAAATTGAATGTTTGTTTTCATCGCTTCATCGCTTCACCGACCAACTCCTTTTTGATTATTTTTCGAAATACTAAACATTTTATTATCTCTTGAGGATGTCTCCTTGAAATAGACCGGGTAAATAAATAAAAACACTTAAATTTGGTGATTTGATTACGAGTAACTTTTTCGTTACAAGTAATGCTATTTTATTTGTTTTTTTTATTTTATTTTTTTACCATTTGACACATGCATTCTGCATTTCGTGCAATTTTATGTATGCCAACAATGAAATTAAATTGATCCTTATATTAAAGAAAATAGTGTAAATATTTTTTTATACTAATACAGTTGATATATGTTTTAGCCGAACATAATCAAACCCCAAAAAAAAAATAATAATAATAAAGTAAAAAAAAAGATCGAAATTCGTGTTAATGTAGGCGGTGAATGTAGCCAGTCTTGGTCAAATTTCAAAGTCTGTTGTGTCTAAACAAAGAACATCGGACGACCGCTTATGATGTTTGTATTGATTGCTCGTTTGCTCCATTCTGACTGTAAGTTGTTCATATTTAACTTTTCGTTTTCAATATAAACACGACCGCGGTACTAGAAATGAATAAAAAGTATAATTTAATAAAAATGATTAAAATTTGCAATTTTATACAGGGAATATCGTTCGTCTATCATTTGCATCCATGCGATGGATTTATCACATAAATGTTGGTATATTTCGATGTTTTGACACTAATTGAGTGAATGTTAAAGGTTTGATTGTGAATGTGGAATTCTAAAATATAAAATTCGAAGTCGAAATTCAGTGCAACATCTTTAACATTCATTAAGTATCTCACAACATCTAAATACACGATTATATCAAATTGCAGATAAATCTGTCGCAGGTAGATAATAAATAGATCTTAGCTGAGAGATTCATCTGAAGGTATCTCTTGATTTAATAAAAGGTACTCACGGCAGCAAGATGAGCATAATATGTTGGAGCCGGACTGAGTTCATGAAAAAAAGAAGGAAAATTAATTAATTAAAGGCAAAAAAAACATTGGATATAAACTCAATTACTTACTATGAAACGGTACGGTTGCATCGAGTGAACAAGTGGCAAAGCTAAAAAAATACAAAAACAAATGCCAATTAAATTTTTCATTGAATCCACAATTTAAATGATGTAAACTTACATTGTATGTCAGTGCTTGTAGATCGTCTATATTGTGGTCTGCCTCGTCAAGAAGAATGCAATATTTCGTGGGTTTTGCAACTCCCTGGATAGACTGATGTGACACCAGATAGAAATGATTTTCGTTGGGTCGTGTTATGACGGTGTCGACAATGGTTCCACAGGGAACGTTGTTATTTTTTCTATCGTCTCTTCCAACTTGTGTGTTGCCTGGGAAGAATCGTGTATGGTGTCGTTTTTGTACAACAACAACTGTCATTTTCACCTGTTTGTCATAGCCTGGTTGAATTTCTCGGCATGCATCTTTCATCGCACTACTTTCAATGGCCATAACTTGATCGAATTGACCTTCGGAGACGCCGTCTCTATAATAAAAGATTTTTTCCGGAAGTGCATCATTTTCCTGTTGATAGAACTTCAAATGTTCTTTGATGATATCCTTAAAATCGCTAATGATTTCGATGCGTTGACCTTGAAGGCGCCAATAGAATCTGTAGCGATATGCGTTCGAATCATATGAAGCCGCAACCCCAACAACACTAAACACACATGAAATAAATAATTATAGTATTCGTTTGATGAACGAAAAGTAATCGTTATTACCTTGGAATTCGAGTTTGATCGGGACTGGGATGTGTTACATCTGCGCCGATAAGCAAGCATTTTTTATCCATCAAAATGGGTGTTTCCTTCAATTTGTAGTTGGTGCCATTCAACTTGGCATTCACTTTCAATAGAAGGTTCGAAATGGTGCTTCCATCGGATCGCTTTTTAAAAATGGTATTCCCTTTGATGCACTGCGTGAGAACGCCATTTTTGGAAACAATTTCCGCGTACTTCTTAATTTCGGAGTACATCGGGCCATTGTCCGGTACCACACAGAACACAATATTGACGCGTTTTTCGTTTCCAATACGGTCAAGTTCTTGTTTAATTTTTGGCAGATCTCGATCAGACAACATGCGAATATCATTTGGCTGTGGATTCAATTGTAATCCAGTTGACCGGCTAATTCTGAACAACTAAAAATGTGATTGAAACGAACAAAAATGTTAACATTTTCAATTTAAATTTGAATTTGATTCATTGCTTTACCATGCCTGCGAATTCTTGTAATTCATTTTGTCTTGTACGGAAATTTGTGTTCAAAATGCTCCATTCGATGACTTTGCCCTCTGATATCAAAAATGTCTCATTTTCGGCACGCCATACACCTTTCATAGGATTAATCACGCTGTTTTTATATTGAAGAGCGGGAGCTGCCAACTGTCTTGCCGGCACTTTGGTGAAGTTTGTATCGATATTAATACCGAAACCTTTGATTGTTGGGCACTGGTTATGCTGAATTTGTTGCAATAATTGCATAATCTTTTGTTTTCGAATGTCAGTGGATGTTGCTGCCTCGCGAATGAGGTTTCGAGTTTGATTCTCGGTGCACTTTTTGTTGCTCATCTAAAAATAATGAATATAACTTGTTAAATAAGTAAAAAATATATTTTTTTTTTCTCTCTTCGAATTTACTATTTACCTGAGAGTCTGAAATGGAACAAAACTCGATTGGCACCTTTATACTTTTAATATGACTGCCCAGCCGGATACAATTGAGATTCGGGAATTGAATCCTACGATTTGTTTCTTGGAAATATTGTAGAATGGTTTTCTGTTGACCATCTTCCGTTGTGAACACATTTTTGGCTGGCGGATCAACGATTTCCATGAATTTGAAAATCATTGGTTTGTCATTCGGCTTATTGTAGTACAACTCTAAACCACTGAGATGCCGTTTCAACATCATTTTAGCATCGTAATCTAGTTCTCGGTTCAGATTAACGTTCTTGTCCATGTCTTTTAACAAATCGAGCAATGATGCATAACGCTTCGGAAATGCCTTGTGATTAACATCAACATTGAGAAATGGTGTCTTGCCGAGTACCATGCTCTGGAATAATCCTAACCAAAGCTCATAAAAATCACCCAAATATATGCGATTTGGAGGTGGCAAGTAAAATGATCGACCTCCGACCACTCCGCTTTTAAGATGTGCTTGATGGAAGGCTGACTGTGATAAATTTCAATAAATCATATTTCAGTTATTTCATTTAAAAGCTTTGATTTTATTAACTTGAATTTTCTTACTTTTAGAACGACTTCAACGGCTTGCATGGCGCGTTTTGGATCTTGGGCTTGTCCAGTGTTTTGATACCTAAAAATAAATGAAAAAAATGATTTTCAGTTCGATTCAAGTACAAAATACAAGTAATAATACACTTACGATGTCAATGAACGTCTGATAGGAATTTCACTGTCATTTGCAGCCTGAATAGCCACAGTAAATGTACGTTCTCTTCCGGTTTCTGGATGGATAATTTTTATCTCACGTTCCAGATCGCCAATTTTTAATGGTTTCGTTGCGTATGCATTCTTTTGGCCATCAAATGCAATACATTCCTTTGGATAATTCAATTCAGTAAAACGTAAGAAAACCGCTGTGAGCAGCTTCTTTGGACGATCTGGTTCAATTTTCACATCGTAGTGATAAGCATTTTCTACCAAATTATTCAAAACAATTTTCAAATAATTGGTTTCAATTTCACCAAGGGATCGACCGCGCTTTCCCGGTCCTTTATACTTGACCTTTAATTCATTTATCCCTTTCTTCTTTAAATCGTCCATAGTTATTGGTGCTGGTCGATTTTCTTGTTGTTTTCTGGCGCCACCACTTGACGACGATTGTTCGGATCTAACGGACTGCATTGATTCTGTACGTGTCATTCCAGATCCGGACGGTTGTTGTCTTCGATTGTCATCTTTTGGACGGGCACCACCTTGTGGGCGCGATTGTTGTCCCCATGACTGTTGCTGTGGTCTTTGTCCTTGTCCACCTTGCTGTGATGACTGTCCCCATACCTGTTGCGGTTGTCTATGACCACCTTGTTGTGGCCCACCTTGCTGTGGCCTTTGTTGCTGTTGCGATCCACTTTGTTGTGGTCCACCTTGTTGTGAGCGTTGCTGCTGTTGTGGTCCACCTTGCTGTGATGACTGTCCCCATGCCTGTTGCGGTTGTCTTTGACCACCTTGTTGTGACCCACCCTGCTGTGGCCTTTGTTGTTGCTGCGATCCACTTTGTTGTGAGCGTTGCTGCTGTTGTGGTCCACCTTGCTGTGGCCTTTGTTGCTGCTGTGATCCACTTTGTTGTGGTCCACCTTGTTGTGAGCGTTGCTGTTGTTGCGGACCACCTTGCTGTGGCCTTTGTTGCTGCTGCGATCCACTTTGTTGTGGTCCACCTTGTTGTGGCTTTTGTTGCTGAGGCCCACCTTGTTGTTGACGTTGCTGTTGAGACCCGCCTTGTTGTGGTCCACTTTGTTGTGTGCGTTGCTGCTGTTGTGATCCACCTTGTTGTGGCTTTTGTTGCTGTGCTTTACCTTGTGGTTTGGAACGCTGTTCTTGGCCACCAGATATGGACATTTCCTCAGTTAATTTTAATAAATTTGCACGTCCCGTAGGCCCTACAGTTGATGGTGTAGTACCCGAAGAGCTGGCCGTTGACTTTTCTGTTGATCCCGATCCTTCGGATCCGCTTTTCTTGGGATCTAAACATAATTTTTATATGAAACCCAATCAATGAATAATATTAATTATTACAAATCATTCTGGCATGAATCAGAAGTCAAACACATATTCCACTATCTGTAAAACGTAAGAGAATTGTTCAGAATAGGATCTTTGTTTTTTCATTTACAAAACTCTAACATAAAACATTCCGAAATATTTTTCATTCACCTCATTCATTTCAACAGAATTAACAAATTAAAATTATTCTAAAAATAGCTTCTTTTGTTTGACTTGAATTCGAATAAATAAAATAATAAAAACTGCTCTGTGTTTGTGTCAATCAAAATGTTGACCAGACAGAAAAAAAGAAGAAGAAGAAGAAGAAAAAGATGTAAAGCTGAAAAATGAAAACTACACAGTTTATAAAATATCAGTCGACGCTATATGCAAAACCGACTGGTACGTGTGCTCATACGTTTTTACATCTTTTACATCTAGTGACCATACGATTTTTGGACTGTACGAAGATACACACAAAGAGTAAAAGAATCAGTCGAAAAATTGTATGGTTACTAGATTAAAAGATGTAAAAACGTATAAGCGCACGTACCAGTCGGTTTTGCGTATAGCGTCGGCTAATATTTTCTTACTGTGTATCGATTTTTCTCCAGTCATCATAAGATGCACTTCGAATTGCTCAAAATGGAATTTTTGCGTATCACATTTCAGTCTGACATTCTCCAACAAATGTATTATTATTTTTTTCTTAATTTGGTAAATTTCAAGAAGAATTATTGCGTCATTCATTTTACATGAATATTAAAAAGCATAACAACTAATGGAAATATGAAAAATCGAAAAAAATGCTGGATACTAAGTTTTTCTTGAATTCAAAACACGCGTAAGATTTAAAATTGAAAAGGAATCGCAAGTGAAATGATTATAAAAACAATGATCGAGAAAAATGGCCGCCTTTGTGTGACTATTTTTGCCTTTGGTACAAGTATGTTTTTATTTTACTTACATTTCTTTCCACCCATTATGGTTTCGATGAAAATAACTGTTTAACTTTTCTATTCAATATATAATTTCCGAAATTAATAAAAAAAAGTTCAAAGTTCTAATTTAAATCTTCACTTTAATGAATTTTTTTTCGCAGAGAATGTTTTCACTTTTAGTGGTTGCTTTGATATATTCTTCTGTAGTGATGAAATTCTCTGATTGCATTTGACATTTGCAGCTATTGAAATGTTCGATACATTCCACACATCGTGAGCTGTGTGGCGACTCACTCATTTCAACTGGCGAATGGCAGAGAACGTGTAAAAGGAAAGCAAAAACCAGATGGTTTCAAATACCGAATATAAAAGCATAAAGACTTTTCTTTCGTTCAATAGGCTCAAATATGGCTGCGTTCTGTTCCAATGCTCTGTTAAATTTATAGACCTTTTTCTTATATTCGATTAGTTTGTCGTTGATATGTTTAAAAATATTTATTTTTGAAATTAAATTTTTTAATTTCTTTACAAGAATCGTTTTACAATTGAAAATTGTTCCAAAAATCAAATATTCCAGAAAATTGACGGATTCCAATATGATTAGTCGTTTCAAATAAGAAACACGTGAAAAACGGTAGGTAGATATAAAACCTGTAACAAACATTTGTTTTTGATTCACCAACACAATGATAAATTGGATATATGCGGTACCATAGTGATTTGCTTCAAGCTGGAATGCCAAAACAACGTAGCAGCTAGCAGCGATCTACACACATGGATCATGTATGGAACAACATAAGGCACATATACACGCAATAACAAATGTTGCTCTCATACTCATTTATTTTTGTATGGCGTTACCTTCCTCATATTTCAAGAGTTGGTGAGAGAGATTTCTGTATGTGTGTGTGTGTTTTAAGTTAGCACTTTGCCAATACTTGAATTGTAAGGTTCGTGTTTTCTGGGGAGAAACATCAGTTGTAATGCGACAATGCATTGAATCGGTTACGTATTGTTTTGTTTTCGTTATTTTTTTTATTTCTTCCAATTGCATTCGTCAACATAATATCGATTACAGCAAAGTAAAATTGTACGAAGAACACAGTAAAGTAAAATCCCTTAATCAACCTGTTACATATTTACGTTAAATTGATTTGCTATCGTGTATCCAAGTTTGGTGTAATTCCAGTTGTATCTGGTTGGATATATGTTTTAGGTGAGTATCACATTTTTTTGCTAGCACCGTGTTGTGCAAATTGTGTGATGTGAGCGGATTGAGAGAATGAATAAAAAAAACTGACGTAGAATGAAGCGGCAATCTAGCGACGACCTTCAAAAACTTACAATAATTCAAAATATATGTGTCTAACTTTTTGATCCGATTTTTTTTAAAGAACGTTGTGAAAATGGTCAAAATTGTGAGTAACATCGTCAATGCCATTCGACCAAGTACCTTTTACATGTTTTTATGGACAACATATGTTCTTAATTTATTATTTATCTGGTTTTTCTTGTCAATGCACATTGTTTTCCATTCGCCAGAGCATTAAAACAAACGGACAATCACTTTAATGCGATCCATTTATAGTGCAAACACGGTAAGAAAATGTACAGTTTGATTTCATAAACAATGAGCAGTGTCGAGGTCGGAATACGTGTTGGAATTATTACAATGAAATTACATCGAGTTCATATTGAAAAATTAATCAAAATGCAATAAAAAGAGATTCGGACACGGAATTTATCCAAAACAACTTCTTAGAGTTAATCATATAACATGTCATGCCGAAAAGGACAAAGCTTACAATCGCGTTATTGAGCACTCATAACGTGTATGTGTGTGTGTAGAAAATTGCAGCCAAATTAATCTTTAATGTGTTTGCCATTGTATGTCTGGTTATTTGTTAATTGCGATTTGTTGTTTTTGTTGTTTCAGTGATTAAGCTCTATGAATAAACATCGACAAAAAATGATTTGCCTCACGCAAATTGATTAAAATGTTGTAAAAATCATTCTTGAACCTAGATGTTAAATTCAAAGAATAAGTTAAACAAAAAACGTCTTCAATTATCCAAATATTCCAAATCGAGATAGATTTGCTGGATTTTTTTTAATTGTATACCAACAAATAATGTATAAAAAAGAAACGTAAAGCATAATATGTTTTTTTCGCTCCCATTCCATTACGTTTTCAGGCCAATAATGGCATTAATTTGGTGTTTCAATATATTTTTTTCTTCTCAACACCGTAACTTTATTACGCCATCTAAAAAGCGAACGAATGAAAATGGTGCGCCATGAGTTTGTTTTTCTTTCATTTTTATTTGCACAGTGTTTTTTTTCCGCTAAGATTGATTTTGCCGACATTAAATCAACTCTTCTCTTCGTCTTTTTCAATTGACTGGATTTTGGGTGTGCATTTACAAAAGTTCTGTATTAAACGTATAGTGTTCTGTTTTGCCAGTGTGTATAGGTCACATGAAACGAAACTATTTATCGAAATAAAATCGAGGAGAATTCGAGTAAATTTATCTCTTTTAGCATTAATTGTTCTAAATATCTTTCGACTGTAATTACCATTTGCATGGCAGCGTCAGTGTGTTGTGTAATGCAAACGAACTTGAAAATTGGCGCTGAGACGCAAACGTTGTATGCTTTGTGCATTGATGGAGAACAATTTGTGTAAACTGAATCCGATTGAATCATTGAAGTGAATACAATATTTTTCCCTTCAATACCCAGACAATGGGTTCGAAACCGTATAATAACACAAAGCTTAAGACCACGGAAATCAATTGATTGCGCTCACTTATGCAACTCATGCCAAGGCGATTTTCTCAGATCATTTTCGACTTATTCGGCTTACATTCGACACGAAAATTCTCACTTTTAATCGCCACTTTCGTCATATACCCATGAGACCGACATTAAAATATAACTTTCCGCATTCATTTTCACATTTTGAATTGTTTTCTAAATTGGAGAAAAATTGGGTCACATTATTTTGTGCGCATATGGCATACGGCACATACACACGTTGATTAAATAGTAATTTTCGATGAGTTTTCTCTCGCTCTCACTTACTGTCATTATTCTTTCGGTTTTGTTTTCGACAAAAGTGTTTCTCATCAGATTTCACTGTGAATCATATGACTTCTGTGCATATTGTACTCTTGAAAATTGACGGTTCTCTTGCGAAACCGTATACTTTTGTTTAAATTGCGACAAATTTCAATTTTCTTCGTTTGAAATGAGTCTTTCAAGGTTTTCACCTTCTGATCAGCATTGAAGAGCTTCTTTTTTTTCTATCATTTATTGAAAAGAGATGCTCTTGCAAGAATCGTTGCAGATAATGCGAAAATGATCACACACAATGAAGAAGCACGTAATTCAATGACTTATCTGGAAAATGACTGGCGACTTTACCACAGAAAAAGAAACAAAACTGTTTACTCGCACAAGAACCCAACGAGAGAGTTGAATAAAAGACTGTTATTCTTTGAATTATAGCAAACAAGTTCTATAAATGGGCCGTCAAATGATAATCAGTGTGTATGTGGATAATATAATTATATATTTATGCCACATTGTATTCAAATTAATGATTGTATTGGCGGCAATATATGGAAAATAATGGGGAATTGTTATATTCGATTGCCAATGACGAATATAGAAGTCGAGTACAATACAGTGCGTGTGTATATCGTTACCACAATTATTCTTTAACATTTGCTCGTCACTCTCTGTCAACATAACCAAATGTTCGGATCTTTATCGCTTGCACGACGACGAAAAGCCACAAGCACATTAACTTATACACCGTTGTTGTTGATTTTTTTTTCATGAAATTATGAATGCAATTTTCTTTTCCGGTTTCAAGCGATGGGAAAAGCATATTTTATCTTGGTGCGCGCGTGTGCTGACAAGACAACAAAAACATTATCTAATAATTGAATTTTGACTCATCCAATATTTCAAAGACTTTAAAATCTCGATTTCAATACAAAATTAGTTTTGCACCTCGCAACAACCGTCTTCTGCCGTGTATATGTGATGATTAATTAAAAGAATGGATGACATTTTAGATTTACAGATCACCCGAATGATGTAAGTGATTGTGTCAGTCAGACCCTCGTCTAAAACGATCATTTTCGATTCAAAGAATGGCACATCACCGCAGTGATTGAAAGCAGAAAAGAAAAAGAGGAAAACAGAACATTTTTGTACGCATGCATGATTACTGTGATCCACACGCACAAACACATTCAAACCGGTAATTATTGCGCACGGTGGAATAAAACGCAACCGACAAACCATGTCAATGAATACAGAATAAAATTACGCGCTAACGTATCGGTGCGCACACACACACACCGCTTACAAACGACTTCAACCAGTTGATGATTCATTTTTACTTTGTTGTTGCTGTTTTATGGCATCCAATACCCCCATCAGTTTTAGTCGCCTCAATATGCTGTAGGCAATTTGCTAACGAACACCTTTTTTTGTATAATTTGTTGTGTGCTACTTGCTCGAATTCTCTTGTCTGCTCAAACTCATTTTAACACACTTCAATTCTACGAATGGTTAAATTGTAATGATAAAATAGATTTAATTATAGGTTTTTTATTACAATCGCATGTGATCTCATATAATGCAAGTGTGGCTGGAATAATAGAATAAGTCGATTTTCGATACGTGGCGCAGTATTATTATCTCGAGCAGAATAGAAAAGTGGCAACGGTGACAGAATTTGACAGACACCTGTGTTTTTGCCATTAAGTGAAGGGGAATATTGTTGTACTTGCAATCAACCGTTAAAAATAGATCCGATGACAATCTCTCGCTTGACTCAATTGTTCAAATGGATTTGTTAATTTATTTTGTCACCATCAATATTTACACCATAGCAAAGTGTGAACATATAGAAAATAGACATACAATATCTATAAATCGATATAAAAACGTTTATTTACCATCATTATTCTTCATAAGTTTATTTGTACACATTTTACTAGCGATATGATAAAATGTCATCCTCCACAAAATGTCATACTTTTCGATATTTGTAAGAAACAATTATACACAGATAGAGAAGTAATTACTTTATTTATTTTTTTCATTTTCAGTCGAGAAAGAGCCGGTGATGATTCAATGAGCCTAATGGAGTAAACGGCGATAAAAATTCTTTCTGTTTTATTTTTGGATAAAAAAAATTGCGCAATCAAAAGATACACAAACACCGGGAGGGTGAATAAACCAGTTTCCAGTCGAGTGAATCAAGCCCACGCCAAGCACTTAAAGAAACAACGATCCGAAACACATACCAGCATGTCCGATTTTTTCGAATATAAATTCTACACACGTGACAAATTGCATTGCGATCAATTTTTGTATAACAACAAAACGATCGAATACAATGTAAACGATCCAAAAGATCGTAATCACGCATTGAATGAACTGAAGCAATTGATTGGTGAGAGCATTGACTTTGCTCTCAAAGATAAATCGTGTGCAGACGATGATGAATTTTTGCTTCGATTTTTATTCGCACGAAATTTCGTGATAAGCGATGCATTTAAATTGCTGGTCAATTATCACAGTTTCAAACAACGAAATGTTAACATTTTGAGCAAAATATCCGCCTTGGATGAAGGTATTCAGTTGGCATTGCGAGATGGTTTCCCCACAATAATACCGCAACGCGATCGTAAAGGACGTAAAATATTGATTTTATTTGCCGCCAATTGGAATCCAATCGCATATTCTCTTATAACCGTATTTCGTGCGCTGTTGCTGTCGATGGAAAAACTCTTGGAAGACATTCAAAATCAAGCCAATGGATTTGTATTGATTGTAGATTGGACCAATTTTACATACAAACAAACCGGCAATTTACAGTTGAAAGTCATCAAGATCATGATTGAAGGATTACAAGTGAGTGAATCAGAGTGATTAATTAAGAACGAAAATTATTCGACAGAAAATTATTAACGAATAACTTTTTTTTTTTCTCTGTAGGACTGTTTTCCAGCCAAATTCAAAGAAGTGCATTTTGTGGGTCAGCCTTGGTATGTCGAAGCAACGTTAACAGTGATTCGACCATTTTTGCAAGAGGAAACGCGAGAGAATTTATTCATGCATGGAGCAAATTTATCAACATTACATGATAGTATTGCCAAAGATGTACTTCCGACCGAGATGGGTGGTGAGACAAAATCCATAAATCCATTGGACTGGGTTCATATTCTGCTCGAATCAAGCCAAAATCCAACCGAATGTCAACGGTATCGATTCACTCAATCGACCAATTACACACAAACACCAAAAGCGTGCACATCAAAATAGTGACCGTTCAAACATTTTCACATTGACTACAGATCTTCCAGTTCCAATCATATTAGAAATATAGTATTCTTTTTTATTTAAGAGTCCATTAGGTCAAATAAGAGAAATATTCATTTTTTAGATGTTAAGGCAACTATATATCTATTTTTGCAACGTTTACAGATCTGGAATGATTTAATAGGTTTAGAACAAAGACAATAGAATGAGGAAAGATGACAATATTTTTTTTTTTTGGGAATTACAATTTATAAAGTGTTAAGAGTGATTTTTGCACACAATCGACATCACAACGAATTTAATGGATTGATTGTTATTCACAGGCACGTGTTTAGAGTGAAACTCACACACATATAGGTAGAACATAATTTTAAGAAATTTGTCTTCTGAATGATGGCAAATACTGCTCATCTCAGGCTGGCTTATTCTAGCATCATTATCATAGACATAGAGTAAAATTAATTGAACACAAAATTAACACAATCAAATGATTTGGTGAAATTTTCAAATTCAAACACCTTCATTAAAACACATGTGATAATCATGACAAATAAATGTTAATCTCATTTAACTTCATTAATGTGAATGTTGACATTCAAAATATGTTCTAATTAGAATCGAAACAATCGAATTATCTAAGCACTTTGAATGAAATGTTTAAATGAATTTTGAATGTTTACATCTCGAAAATTTTATAAATTATTTTGTATTTCACCAATTTCAAAGAGAGTCGAATGGTTTTTATCGCAGCAACTATTTACAATACTCGAATTATCTTTATTTATAAATAACATGTAAACATTTCGATGGGCCGCGCACAATACTGAAAAACGTGGATTTTGCTTGGTTGGCCTCGTATTTGTAAATTTAAGAATCTCAGATAAAAGCATGGAATATATTTATTGTGTGAGTCTTGAAATGCAAATAAAAAAAATCAGTGCAATGTTTGCCATAAAATGTGTCATTTATTTTTGTAGAGTTAATGGAAATTTACTTTCTACTCAGCTTCTGTTTTCTGTCTGATTTTCTTTTTTCAAAAGAGTGAAATTGTTGAAAGCATTCTTCAACTTTTTTGGCATGTTCTGTTCAAAAAAAAATGTATGCTCACAAATTGCTGATGTATATTGTAAGCAAAATTGTCACCAGTCTTAATAACCCATATCCATGGTTTGAATCGGTTGCATGCATAATTTAACCAATTTCTTTATTCGTGGCAACTGTTGCGTACAGCGTACTGTCTTCCCTTGTCTCATTGTATTTTCAATGGATATGATAAATTGAATAACAAAAGTCAAAATATGGAGACAAAGCCTCTATTGAACAACAAGTGAACCGACTACGAGGGAAATGTAACACAAAGAAATTCAGAGTTCGCTGTCTGAAATTAAAATCAAATGAAAAAAAAAACAAATTCATCCCCGTTATGAGTTGGAACCAGCATCCAAAAGTTATTGTGTGACCTCCTCTCCTTCCTTATTGGTGAAATATCATGATTGTATTGCTGTTGACACAAAAGTCCTTGGAATATTTCGTAGCACATAAGAAGCAATCAGTTTTTCATGCAAGACTTGCTTCTAATGGAGCCTTTTAGATAAATCGATTATGATTTTTGACTTTATTTCCTATGCTCACAGTGTGACTTTATTTCCTCTACTGATCCATTATTTTGTTAATAATCAACTATTGGATTAAATGGCAAAAAAACCTTCAAAATAGTGAATCTTTTGTACTCCGCCGATTTCAACTTGCAATATTCAATATTGTTCTAATGCTAACATTACTATTAAAACTACATCACCATACAACTTTGTTCAATTCCATTGAACGATTTTTTTTAAATAAAGTTAAAAATGTTACAATTAGAATTGATGTGGTGAGCTTTGTTCTTTCAATTTCTTTCGTACGCTTTGACTCGAAATGAAGTAATTTCACACAAAATATGTTAGCAAGTGAAAGTTATTATTCTCCGGACCACTTATCTAATAAAAACACAAAAATAATCTGATAAAAACACTCACTTGTCTGATAAAATTGTTATTTAATACTTTTGATCTTAACCTTGATTTGATTTTTTTGTCATTGTTTCCATTCCAAAAATGTCCGAATTGTTGATTTTTTGTCTTTCAATTTATTTATACGAAAAACTGAGTTACTATTACATTGTAAGTGTTCTTTTAAATTTGATTTCTCCTTGGGGCAGAGATAACATTTTGTGGTAAATATTGAATAGTACGGAGATTAATAGTCGGTAATGCTGACCTATTTTGAGTACTAACATTCAAATATTTATGATCCGGTCGTTATGTGAGACACAAGTTGAAACTGGTTGCAGCATGAATTTATCCAGCATACCGTACAGCATATACACCATTGCTCTCTCAATACATATGATAAATTGGATAGGCGAAGTCAAGTTTTGGAGACAAAACTTCGTCTGAGTAACAAGTGAATCTGCGACGAGGGGGAATGTATTCAAAAAGTTACAAAAAATGTTCGAAGAACGTTTTACATTTTAATTCATTCCTCCCAAATTCTACAAATAATAAGATACATGAAAAATTAATGTTCAACACAATGATTGCGTGCAAAAAAAAAATAATTGAGGTAATTTAATTTGAGTTCAGCAATAACTGATTCTTTCAAATGTAACAAGATTCACCTTGAATTGAAGCATTCTTGTGTTCCATTTATTCTGTGGCCCATCGCACCAAAGCATTTCATTCACTTTTATACGCAACGGACCCCACTCTATGTGAAAAAAAAGAGCGCCACTGGCATTCAGAAATCACTCTCACACGATAAGAGTACATTCATCACATTATGCGTTGAACCAGCATTTAACAATCATTTTCTACCCTATTTTTTGCTGTGATTTCAAAGCACTTTACGGAGATTTAATTCTCATACATATTCTCTTCCCCCCACACCAAAAGATACGCGCGCACACACAATCGGTCTCATTTCATTTAAAGTAAGAGGATGAAATGGTGAAAAAAGTGGACGACGTTGAATATAATACCATATTCAAGTCATTTATCGTTTCTTAGCAAAACGTCAACCAGAACATAAATATCCACTTGCCGATGCCTTGCAACGAGTAGCAAAACAGTAGAAAAGAAAGGAATTTGCAACACATACACAAAAGTGCCAACTGAATCGAAGCACTATACACATGGAGCCAGAGATAGAGACAATAAAAAGCATTCAATAATAAATAACAATCTGTTGAATATAAAGCGTAACAAAGCCACTTGTCGAGTCACATATACGCATGTACGAATGTTGCACATAGTATGTGGATGTGTGTGTGGAGTTCGAAACACAAACTGTTGATTGCGAGCAACAGGCGATATGATACAAAATGTATGTATATAATGTGCTGACTTCTTGTATCATGTTGATACTATCAAATACCTAGCTACGGATACTTACAGGCGTCTACTCATTACATACTCATTGATAGATCGCAAATTCAATTAATTTTTCATCGACAGTAATTGATGCAGTCTATTCATCGCAACTGGTTTTTGGTATGTTTGAACGCTTTTCGGGACTCATTGAACTAATTTTACTGATTAGAACTTTCTGAAGCTGATACATTGCATTTAAACTTCTTATTCAGAGCATAATTTGCGATAAAAAGAATTTCACAAGGACAAATCATTTTACAGAATTCAGATTTCAGTTTGTATTCTCTTATCATTCACTATGTCTATCTTTAAAATCTTTCTATTTACACTCAAGAGAGTGTTCCACATAATAAATAATCCGTTCCCCAACGGGAATTGAACTTTACGACAATTGAATCGGTGGATTTGTCTATTTTTGAACTTATTTTGATTACGAAATTTATATCCTTATTTATATATAGCAAGCTATCGTAGATAACTTATTACGTATATCATATGGTGGAAGAGATCAAAAGAGATTAAAAGGTTCTTGAAGTCTAATAAATATACGATTTTTTACGCTTTAAATTGCCCTAATTAAAAAAATGCCGTGGCTTCCCAATGTAATTTTGTGAATTGTCGCGGGGAATTTATATCTAGCATATGTGTTTTTTCCCGATTATGTCCCAATTGACGTCACCAACGTCACTGCAGGTAAATGATCTCTGATTATGTTGCGTGAAATTAAATAACAAAATGAAATCAATAAAAAATACGTCACTATCTCTTATCTCCTAATTCGTCAAACCGGAATAGTGTTATCAATGTGAGACCCCCAAAAAAGACTCTCATATTTGTTTATCAAACTTTCTGGCTGTGTGTGACACTGACCATGCTAATGTATTTGATGTCAAAAACAAGCACTCATCAAAAGCACTCAACGGCGATTATGTGGCGATGCTTTCGAATTGAATTGAGGATTTACGGCATCTGATATCGTACAGTACCATGAATTTGTGTTTGAACTCTTGCTTTTATGAATCACATCCCACATACTGAGAATTTTGTCAATTTTATTTGTTTGGGTTTTTTTATCACTCAAAAAAAAAACGTTCATGATTTCCATGGTGTTTGCTAAGTGTGATTGAGGCTACAATATATACATTTCGAATGTGTGTGCGATTGTATGGCAATATATTTTTGAATTGAACGATTTTGCACGCTAGAATCGGTTTAGAGTGGCAGACCCCTTCTATTGCATGCGTACAACAGCAATATTGCAAAAATCACTGCTTTAAAAGTCTGTCATGGTCAGAATGGGTGTTCAGTTGCTTTTCAGCAAGCGTCGTGATTTCTTGCTCACATATTGATTCGTCGTGCGATACAGTACACATTTTCCATTCTTGATTTTGTGTAAGGATTTTTCTTTTATGTGATTCGTATTGAGTTTTGTGTTTCTTGTGTATCTATTCACTCGTGAACTTTTCGACTTTGAAATAAAGCAAAAAAAAAAGGTAAATTAAAGAGCAAATGTTGCGATTCTTTATTTTTCACAAATTATGTCTCGACATCATTTCATTACATCAGTGTTTTTTTTTTAATTCGAAAACCTGTTGTAATTTTTTTAAATTCACAATAATTCTCATTCTTTCAATTGGCAATAAAAAATTGTTAACATGGAACTTTGATTAATTTTACAATGGTGGTTAAAAATCACACAGAATTCATTTGGTACTATACATTGGAAAAATTCAAATTCTAACGAAATTTAATGCACAAACAACGTTTTTTTGCATGAAACTTCCGACCAATTGATAAATTGGCCATGCATAACATTTTAGAATTGAAATATATTAGCGAGAAAAACGAGCGAGGAGTCAATTTCACAATCAATATAAGTCGAGAAATTCTAATCAATGAGAGTGCAAAATTAATAGTGAGAGTATTCTGGGGAAAAAACATGGAAATACCCGAGATTTCTTTTAATATTTTCATTATTTTTAAATTGTTCGCTCACATTGGAATACATTGATAAGAATTTATCAGGCGAGTCTGAAATTCAGCGATATTTTCACTTTAACAACGCTTGTCTCGTTATATTTATATTTAGATTTTGTAATAATCGCTTTAGTTACACGTCGAGTTTGATTTGCTATCAAAGATATATTTATTGATTTTTTGAATAAAATTGAAGGTTGAAATCATGAGATCTATCCATAATTCATCGATAAACTGATCAAGTTTTAAATGATATAGGAATATCTACATTTCAAGTCTAGTGCGATGAAATTTTTTGTTGTAATTCATTAATGATGGCTTAATGATTTTCATATGTATATGAAAAGTCAAAACGAGTGCTTACGATTTGCATGGGTGAATGGCACTCTTCTGGCTATCTCACCTTGAGCAAAAAGGGAAAAGTGTTAAAGAAACCAAAAAAGATTTTTTTTTGCAAAGTTGACGTCGTTGTAATTCTTTTTTATACACAATGTTCTAACTGTCGTCTTTGGGCACATAGCACCACCGAACTAACAAATAATAAAATTTTAAAGGAATATTTAAGAAAAAATTGGAAAACTCGGAAGAATTTGAACATCGATTGATTATTCATTTTATTTATTCACCATCTAATCACAGACTGAATTTATCACGGAATGAAACTGTAATTAGAAAATCAAACTTAGAATCTATTCTATCTTCATGATTAACAGCTGTTAACGATTGTAGTTATTCAAACACACGTAAACATAAAATACCAAAAATGTATTAACATATTTCCTATTAATTTACTAACATAATTTTGCAAGCATTCATTGAAAAATGGCAAAGTTTAACGAATCAGTAAGTAACTCAAACTAACTATCAGCATTCCAATAAACACACATTAAATGCAAACTTACAGTTAAAGAACAGAAATGCTCATTATTTCATTTTTTACGTTTGAATTCTATTTTTTAGATTGACATGGAAGTGCCAGAATTTAAAGATTTTGCCAAAGAAATGGTTGACTACATTGGCAACTATCTTGAAAATATACGAGAAAGGTAAGATTTCCGAGTAGCAGAAAAATCCAAACAAATGAATGACCAAATTGTTGTTTTTAATAAGATTTATTGCAAAATACAATAAAAGAAGTGTTTATAGAAGTGTGAAATAATGCCAGACTCATTTGTGGTCAATAAATCATGAAAAGTTAAATGTTAGAATCTAAACAAAACAGACACATTAATTATGACTTTAATCCGATTGCAATTATCAATGGGCTCTTCGGAGTGTAGAGCAAATATATAAAAAAAAATCATAAACTTGAGAGTTATTTATTTTCATTTCGTGTTTTGTGAAACGTTCTTTGCATGTTCAACCTGAATGCATAGTGATTGAATTCGTGTCTCTGCGCTGTTTCACTTTTAAATTCTTATGTTTCATACGTTGGCATTGAGCCACAGCTTACCTACAAGGTAATTAACATTATTGCAAAGAGAAAAATCGAGAAAAAAAATGTTCTTCGTTAATAGCGTGCCCGACACTTGTCACTTTGAATTTGAGCTGCTGTGCTTTGATCGCAATTCTGTACGCACGACAACAACATACACCAAAATATTTACATACACTCGAGTTAAAAAGCCTTAAAGTGATCCAAACGCTTCGCACGCGCTTTGAACTTGACCTAGAAAACTTCAAGTCAAATGATTTTATTTAAATGACATCCAAAAACTTGAATATTTAAAAAAAAAATCTAAGATAGTTAATAATAAATCGAATGGAAACTGTCCATTCAACTCTACGGATTCAAACAAATTAACACAAAGATGATGTAAGACGAACAAAAGCATAAACACCAATACCACTCAACAGTTGTTTTTTGTATAGTTTGTTGACGAATGCATCATCATTGTTTACATGATAGAGACATTTGACAGTTGATTATATGTAGTATTGGTATCCTTATTCATACATATGTATTGGTGTATCAGATTGAAACAAATTATCAATCAACATTTTTGGAAGAAGAAAAATTGAATTACAAATTTAGTTGAATAAAACGTTTGCCGTTTTTTTTGCGTTAAACTTTGAAAAACTATTCAAACGCAGACCGATACAAAGTATGCAGCCAAAATAATATTTCAAATGGTCCGTGGCATGACTTAACCTCACTTGCGCATTCAGAAAGTGTGAATTTGACGTTTGTCTGAAATCAAAAACAAAAAGTGTATAGTTACACCTTTCGATTGAGAAACATTCAAAACAAATAAAACAATAATTGTTCGAACGTATTAACGAATATGCATTGGTATTTGACAGATGTCGTGCATCAAAACGGGAATATGTTGCAATTTTTATCGAAAAGTCATGCTTAGTCAGTGAAATAAAAAAAATTGTGTTTATCATTCGTCACCAATTCGATGATAACAAGCCAAACGAATATGCACATTTAGTTAATTAAGTGAAATCTTGTCTGTATTATGGCGAGTGCAAATCAATTTTATGAAGGATGTGGCCAAGAAGGACCAATTCGTTGTATATTTTTGAGTGAATTCCATGACACGGCCGGTTCGAAGATTACGTGTCAGGTAAATGACCACCAAATCTGCCCAAATCATTGATAATTTCATCATTTTGAATTCATAGTTTCCCGAAGGTTACGTCTCAAAAGAAGTATTTGATGCTGTCAATGTTTATATTATTCCGAAGCCACAATTACAAGGATGTGTTCTCACAGTGTATGAAAGAAAAACTCCTAATTCTTTTATTTTAATCTTAATATGTCTCAAACAAAATTTCCATTGTAGGAATGCATTGGGCTATAAAATAGTGGGGTATCCGGTCCGAATCGAGCATCAAAGATATACACGGAATGCTTTTTACTTTAATTTATGTTTTGTATGTAATTCATGGGCGCGAACTGTGCAATATGAACCAATCGTTCGCAAACTTTCCGAGTATTTTGTAAGTTGAAACAAACTCCTTGACAAAAAATCGAAATATTGATTGTCATTTTGATTTTATAGAAAATGATGGAAGCTGAAAGCACATTTTTATCAAGAGATGAAGGAAAAGCGAATGTTTTCAAAGTACTAAATAAAGTGCTGACTGATTTGAATGCAAATAAAGCGACCACAATAGTTGAAGGTGAAACAACGATTCATCTGAAAATCATATCATATTTCAGTGATCCGCCAATAATTTACGATCACTTGGTGCCGATGTTTAACGATAAATTCAAAGATATTCCGCGAGACACATGGGATTTAACAACACAACAGGTTTGAATCAATATAATGATGATATTTTCTGATAAGGCTCCATTAAAATCGTTCATTCATTCACAGGTATTGCCTTATATCAATGGCATCAATCATATAACACGCATCGCTGCCGATTCAGATGTAGAAATTGGTTTGGTGAAGGCTTGCATTCAAAATCTAGTATATTATCAAGTCGTAGAAGTACTGCCACTACTCAAATATAGCAATGTGTACATGTGTACACGAAATCTCCAAAAATTATCCACTGATAAGGAACTCACCCAAGCATGCAGGTAATTGTCACTGTTCAGCTTCGTCATTGTTCCGAATCATAAAAAAAATTCATGGAAATCTACTTTTTTGTATAGAAAATTCGTTGCACTAGATTCATCGCCAACGCTATTGCCGTCAATATTGAAAATAATGCAAATATATTCCTACATGACACACGGTATTACGTTGAAGGCATTATGTGCACGGACAGCACCGCGCGAGAATAACATTGATGAAAGGTGAAAAAATTGACCACTTATTTGCATGACACTGATAATAATATTCACACGACACCGCTGTGCATAATATTCATCGTTAATACGCTTGATTTTTATACTAAATACAGAAAACTGGTTTCATTTGGAATCCTCCATCATTTGATTCGGTGCATCAATAAATATCCAGTGTGTATTTCGGAATCACCAATAAATCGTCAGCGATTTTACACAGGCATCCATCATATCGACGAGATTTGCTGCAAAACAGGCTTATTTCCTGCCAAAATTCAAGATGATCTTGACAAAGATCCCTGTGTTGTTACAATATGCAAATGATTGAATCTCTGAAAAATAAGCTTCTATATGGTACTAATTTACTGTTATTTTTTTTATTTATTGGAGTGGAATTGAAAAAAAAATCAATTTTTATTAAGTTAAAGTTTCTGTATCGTTTTATTTTCTCTTATCTTAAAAAAAAGTAAGTCAAAATACATTCGTTTTTTTCTTTGCAAAAGAATAACAAAGTCGAAGTTGAAATTTGTGTTTGTTTTTGTATTAAATTGGTATCCTTAAAGTCTAAACACATTTAAAATCTAATTGAAGTAATCACCATGGAACTGGCAATACGCCGATTTCTTTCTTCAATTCATCGTATAAATCTTTGTATTCGGGATGTTCACGAACTAAAACTGTGACGGTACCCCGTTTAACACCCATTGCGGCGCCCAATTCGTGACGGCTCGGTACATAGGCATATGGAACGCTTTTCTCCTCACACACGGCCGGCAAATGGCACATTATCTCAATTGGCGATACATCACCGGCGAATAGAACGATACTGGAACAAGCAAACAATGAAAAATATTCAATTAGACGGGTTTTTAAAAGGAAAAAAATCGTGGATCGATATTTTTAATTTAAAAAACGAGGTTTTCATTCGGATAGAAGACTTACCCAGTTTCACCTTTCTTCAAGCGGCTTTGTACGTCTTTCAAACCATTTCTCAAAAATGACTTTTGCTTCGATGCTGAAAATAGAAAAAATAAATTAAAATTAATTTTAAAACTAAATCGTAAAAATTATAATGATATTTCAATCAAAAGAGCCAAATTGCGCTACGGCATGCACACCTTTTTTGATCAATTTCAAGCACTTTTTGGTTAATTTCTTTGGTGCCATTGGTTTGGCAATCACCGAACAATTCTTGAGCTTATCTTCATATGTATCTTCTTCTTTAATCGATACATCGCCAATTTCTTGGGTTTCATCGGCTGATTGCTTTTCTTTCTTCACTTTTCCCATTTCGATAAAATTTATTTTTTCTTTTTTTTTGAAAATTTAAAATTTAAAACCAACTGAATGTGTGTCGATGAAAGACGGCTTCAAAACACGTGTATGTAAATATGATGTTGAAAATGTGTGTTTGACACAGAAGAACGATAACGTGATATTGCCCGATGTTGCGTTTGACGTTTAAAAAAGTGCCATGCAACCGCCACCAGATGTCAGAACCTAATAAAGAGTTCTGTTCTTTAATTGTTTATCATGATACATACAACAATTTTTCGGGATTTAATTTATATTTACGTTTCTAGTCAATGTGGAGAAAATGCTGAATCAATCGAAAATTTTGCTGAAAGCAGAAAAAATACCAAATCTCATTCTCGTTCATGCGATAATGTGAATGAAAATTATCAGTTTAATAACAAACAGCACTCCACCACATTCACAAAGACAAACGAAAAATTGCGTTGGAATTCATTTAAACACACAGAGTCCGTCCAGTTGCTTGATATAAAATGTTGGATTGTATGTATGAATATAAGAAACCGAGAGTTAGTCAATAGTAAACAATGGCGTTGCGCGAATGAATCATTTGCTCAAAACGTCTTCGATCGAGTGAACAGATTTTTTTTTGTGTCTGTCGTGTGTTGTTTTATGTGTTAGCATATTTGGTTGTCGTGAAAAATGATATGCGGCGACAATAGTCAATTTTAAACCGTTCAAACAGTGCAAATTAGAAAGTGCAATACACATCAATTTTTTTGATTTAAGTTATTTCTTAGCGAATGAAATATGAATTTTTGTAATAGTGTTTGACTTGAATTGACAAGGACAATAGAAATCGAAAGAAAGAACAAAAGACGAAGTCGGCAAAGAAAAAAGTGGTTGAAATATTCATTGCGCACATCAAATCGAAGTGAGTTTAAGAAAGTTGAAAGTTAAAAATATTGAATGGTTGTTGTTTTTTGTGACGCAATCGAAAAGTGTCGAATAGAAATTAATAGATTTTGTGATTATCAGGTGAATGTTTTGTGACGTTTTTTCATCTTTCATCGACCCAAAGCGGTGAATTTGTGATAAGCATTTCACATACATCTGTTCGGCGTTGATAAAGCTACTTTAGAATGTTACAAAAAAAAAAATATTCCAGAAACATATGGCCGGTGCTCCGCAAAAAATCGAGTCATTGAATTAAATGGAATTCTTTTTTTCTCTATATTTTCCATACACAAAAATCGAAATGTTTACGCAATATAATATGAAGCAATTTAGCTGTAGATTTGATCCAGATGCCATTGAGCTATTTCATCGAAATGCTATTTCTGTTGGGACTTTTTTTTTGTACTGCCGATTTTTACGACACACCATAGCATATGCAGTTTATCATTTTAAAAACCAACCATTTCCCGAGGAATAATTATCACTGATATTTTTATCAGTTGGTTGCTCTTATCGGTTTTATGTGTTTTCATTCACACAATTTCTACATGGATATAATTATTGTTTGGGTGTGCGTCTCGCACACACTGTGCAATATCACCGAAAAGTCTCACCAACAACGATAGTGTCGACAGACTCTTGGCGTCATAACAATTTCCTGTGATGTATTCTTTTTGCAAATGCTATTGAATAAAATGAAATATGATCGGATCATAGATGCGATGGATCACGCGCTCAGAAATAACTCACGATCGCAATAGCATTTCTTTTAGTCATTAATGTAGGCAAATGACAAACATATCAACCGGACTTGTTATATACACTGCTTTTTTCCCTTCGTTTTCGCTGGCAATTCATTTTTTTTTTCTTTCGCAACTCGTTTCAGACTATTAATGTGTTAATGATGTATACATATATACTTCTGCAAAAGTTAAGCTCACTTGTTTACATTTTTATGAATTGCGATCGCGACTAACTGAAAAGATAGTTGGAATGAATGTTTGTAAATGGCTTTGCGGTAAAGTGCAATGAATACAACAACATTCAATACATTCGCATTGTAGAAAAAAAAAAACGGTATTTTGCCATGTAATTGCATTTGCACATAGACAAGTTAGTCGAGTAATGCACATGCACTCTTCATTTCAATGAGTTTCGAAAGGGAGAAACAAAGACGGCAAAACGCACCAAAATGTAGGTTGCATTAAATCGACATTTTTTTTTATTCGACGCTTATGCATTCCATACGACCGTAACGCCAAAGATCGAAATTACCTTGTATGCCAAAAGCATAATACATAATTATGGTCAAATTAGGTGCAAATATATTTTGTCGGCGTGTCGAAATTGCATGTTTTAAGAGGCAAATAATCTCAAAACTTGGAATAAAAATGTTACGTGCTCGAAGATCGATGGCACAGTCAACGGTCTGATCAGCCGCATTTCGTTTTAACAATTAGTTTGTTAATAAATATTGAATGAAAGAATGAAAAACAAATAAATAGGAACGAAAAATATTGATATTATTTAAAATAATGACAAAATAAGGCAGTGCTGCTTTAAGTAAATGAATATCAGTTGTCTGGAATCCAGATTCAGTGTCACATACAATCACTCTCACACACAATCACACAAAATATTCACAAGTTTATGTGAATTGTAAGCGCTTTCTCATCGTGTATGAGTCATTCTAGTTGGATATTTATGTTTGAGTCGACACAATGAGCTGTATAAATACATATATATGAATTGTTTCTTGTTCAAAAGGGTCATAAATGTTTCGCAATATATTTTCTGGGAACATTGAAACACTTTTTGTTTTTTTGTGTTTCTCTGAATTTCCGTACACCGAACGAGTTTAATAAGTTTCTTTTGATAATTGAAGAGATATACATTATCTGCTCCAAATAGATTCTGATTATAGCCTGTTTCTTAATGCCGAAAAAACCGGAGAGCACTGCTTTGATTTGTTTATCCCATATAAGTATGAGTTTAACAAAAACCGAATTGAGAACAGAAATATTGAGTCCAACCAAGAAAGTGATGGTACTACGAACGAATGAATGAATTTAATAGTTTTCAATTAAAACCAATTAAATGGTGACGAGTCATCGCACGAAAAAAACTTAATCGACCAGAACAAAGACTCCATTATTTACTGTTTGATTTTTGTTTGGAAGTTGTTAAAATGATGAAATTGTTTATGAATTTATCGGAGCATAAAATTCATACTTCTACTTGGGTAGTATAGAGTTCAACGTAGCACACGCTACCGAAACCAATTTCAAACCGGATCATCTCATCGTGAACAAAAACCAACGAAACATTAAATTAGTCACAAACAAAAGCAAAAACATACGACTCGTAAATTCAAATAATGTGCGCATTGATTAAGCGATATATTTGTTGTTGTTTTTTTTTGCTCTCGTTGCAAATATCGAATGGTTTGTGGAAACGGTGCACTTTGAGTTAAGATAAAATTTACACACATGACTAATACACACTTTCATAAGAATATTTCCTCACAGTCAACAGTCAATTAAGCGTTCGCTAGCCTCTGTCATGGAATGCACTTGAAAACATAGTTAGAATCATAAATGCGACGATGTGATTCGGACACGTTTCTGCTGGCATCGTATGTCAGTTTTACGCGCTTCCTTTGGCTACAGTCGCAATTTAGCGCACATGTTGCAAATTATTATGTTGTTTTCGTTTTCTTTTTGTATAAATTGATATGATAGTTTTCTGCGTTGTATCGTTGTGAAATTGAATGCATTGCTGTACAAAAATAAATTTGCCCATTTGGCTAATTCAATAAAATCTCGTCTCCATTCTTGTATTTCAGATTCATTGCAACTAATAAACAATGGATACAGTGGGGGAGAAAACGCCAGTTCCGGTGCCAAAACCACGACGCCATAATAACAACACTGATGCCAATCTCAATAATAAAATCGCATATGAAAATGTATCGATCGATTTAATCAATAAAAATATCAACATCAAAGATGAAAACATTCAAAATAATTCAAAAAATAAACTGCAAACAGATAAAATGTTTTTGATGCCAAACACGTCAACGACATCAAATAACAATGAAAACAATAACAGTAACAACATTGGTGGCAGCAGCAGCACCAGCCACTCACAGATTTTAACCAATTTAAATGATTTGGCCAATGCACCGGTTAAAAATCAAAAGAATGCGTCGCTGGATGAAGTGAATAAATTGAGCAATATTTACAATGATGATGAAAATGTGAATGTTAAACCCGTGCCAGCTCCGCGTCGTGCCACAAGCAATACAAAGCAATTTAATTGCACACCATCAACGGGTGCAATCAACAAAAAACCAACAACAATTGATATAAACGATTTCATTGAATCGCCAAAAGCATCGTTCAAATCGAAAAGTGGCAAAATTTCGGGGAGCTACAGTTTTGGCAACGATGATTTTGATGGAAACGGCGATGATTCGCCAAAAAAATTCAGCCTTAAGAAAAGAGAATCAATTAGTTCGTTGAGTTCAAGCCACAGCAGCAGCTCCATTACAGATGGTTCAAAGTATCATTCAGCATCGCCTGGGTAAGACATTATTTTCTCATTGATTATGCTATGTGTTGGTGTTTGGTTTTTTTTCTTCTTATGTCTATAAAACTATCCCATTCTCCCTACTTACACTCTCTATCTGCATGAAATGGTGGTGCTTTGAAATGACTAATACAATTTCCTTCTTTGTCTCTCTCTCTCTATCACAAAACCCAAACACTTCCACACGAAACAAAACAAAAAACGCAGGAATTTACTGAAGGCAATCGGAAGTACCTCCAAATTGCTTACCGAATCAATCACCGAACGTGTTACAAATCGTACAAAGGATGCCAAGCATAAGATCGATAAAATGCAAAAATCATCACGCGAACGAATTGCTGAGACCACAAAATCAGCCACCAATAAATTGAAAGCAGTTCGCAAGAATATACATAGTACAATTGAAATGACACAGAATCTATCGCTTGGACGAAAGAAAAACAATGCAACACCGAAAACGGATAGCAAATCAGCCGAAACGACTGTTTTTCATTTGGACAGAGTACAATCGGTGCCAGTGAACGATGAACTATTCTCATCGATATCCTTTTATAGCCCGTTAAATAGCAAAACTAACAAATGTGCCAACATTAACCAGGCCGAATCATCATATGAAATTCCTAAAAGTATAAGATCTCTTTCCAGTGATTCGAGCGGACTGAGCGAGCTCGCGTTAAACAAACTGCCATCAAATCCACCGCCATCATATGAGGATGTACTGAAAGAGGACGAGAAATCGGCCAATGATCGACCCAATCCCATTGCTCGAACACGGAAAAAATCAAAAACCAATTCAAATGTTTATGAAAATCATGAAATAGGCGGCGAGCCGTCAAACAAAAGTGGCGGATCGAAGCGCGGTTCAACGTGTGACGAAGATGATAGTGATGGATACTCATTGCCTTGCCCGAATTTTCCAGCACCAGTACTAAATGAAGGTATTTATGGGAAAATCCGATCGAAAGATCAGGATAATGACAGCATCAACGGCGCTGTGGCATCGATGCAACCACCCACCCGGTCTCGACGACGAAAAGAAAGCATTCCAGCGGAGAACAAAGAAGACGAATTAGATGGGGCCCAAGGTATCAATTCCAATCGTGCCACAGCCGATTCAAATGAATTTCCATTAGAAGAAAAATATGCAAAACTTCTCAGCGCCGATTTGTCGGAAGATTTAACGGAAAAGTTAAAATTGCAAGAGAGCAAAATTCCAACGCCGAGTCGCAGTGAATCTTGGTCATATTATGATGGCCATAGCGATGAATCGAGCTCGTCGGAGCCGATTTATGAAAATGAACGTGATCTAAGAAATAAAATGGCAGCTGTATCGGAACCTTTGTACGGTGTTTTATATAGCGAAGATGATTCAAATATGTTGCAACCAGTAGCGGCCGCTCGAAAGCGACGTTCACAAGGTATGTACGATCAATATGCGGTTGTGAATAAAAATCCCGACGTTAAACTACGAAATGTGGATGAAACAAAAGATATTTTAAAGGAATTTGATCCACTTGATCGCCGAACATTGGACAAAATCCTGGCCAGTAAAAGCAACGAATTGAAATTGTTGGAATGTATTTTGGGAAGTGAGACGTACGGTGATTGTGCAAACGAGAGCAATTATGAATATCATAGCAATGAAACATCGGATGGTGATGATACGTGTGAAGAAGTGCCAATACCACCGGAACGTTTGGATTCATTGAAAGAGTGTGCAAATGAAGATGTTGAAGCAGAGACTGAAGCATCGACATCGAAGAAAGATCAAAATGATTCGTTGACAGAATCGAGTCGTCGATCGGTTATTGTTCATCAAAATGTGAAATTGCGTTCGGATAGCGATGAAAATATTTCCAAAGATGACACAAATGAAAGTAATACATCAAATACACTTGAAGAAAGTACCGAAAGAGCATCGCATTCACGATGGTTTTTACCTTCTTCGCTGAACAAAAGTGACAGTAAATCAAAAGCGAAAGCCGAAAATCGAAAAACATATGTCGAAGAAATCGGTGAAGTTTTGGAAGATAAATCGATGATGACACCGATTTCAAAAACGTCATCCATGAAATCAATGTTTTCGAATGTGATGCACAAAGTCGAAGGAATCAAACGAAAGACAAGCTTCCGCAGTAATGCGAATAAAAATGAAGTGAAAACGGTTTTGGAAATGATTCCACGGCCATGTTTAACGCAACGCTTGATTTTACATGAAGGCCATTTAATTCGATTGCCAACTGGTGTGGTTGAAGACATTCTAAAAGAGTTACATTCACGCAAAGCATACATTCGCGATAAAAAATTCCAAGCATACTTCGATAAAGATTTGAAAACACCGAAAGAAAATATTCCATTGGAAACGATTACGACCATTCAATGTGTTAACAATCATAAATTTACACATAATTTCGTTGATATTTATTGCTTTGAGATTACAACTTCGATTTCGAAAAAAGACGGCAATAATTTATCCAATCCAAATATGGTGATCACATCGAATAATTCGGGAAACATAAAAGCACAACGAGTATGCCATTTGTATGGAGTGGCTAAGGAGTCCGAACGGTTCTTATGGATGCAAAAACTTTTGGAAAGCATGACAGACGCATTTCCACCAGGATTTTCAAGCAAATTCTATCGAGCCGGATGGTGTTACACTAAAGTAAGTTTATTTTACGTTTTAATCAAAAATAGTTGGATATTGACCTTCCCAAGTCAGTATAATACTCTTTTCGAAGAGTGTACACGCTCTTCTCACACTCTTCGTTTAGTTTTATTCGACTCCCTTCTCACACTCTTCTCACTCTCTTCTCACACTTTTGCATAAAACACGTATATTGAGTGAGAAGAGAGTGTGTAATGGTATTGGTAATGCTATCACTGCTGTCACTGCATTCCAGTGGAAGTAATGTTTGTATTTTGATATTTGAACATTTTTGACGTTTATAGCATTCGTCAGCTGTGTCAAAATACAACAGAACGACAATTGCTGTTGCAACATCTAATTCATTTTTTTTGTATACGTTCATTTGTTTCAAAATGTCAAAAATTAACAAAATCAAAAATTATCCATCAGTGGAAAAATTTATTATAAAGAAAAAAAAAAAATTTTTTAGAGAAAAAAATTGAAGCTCAGTTAAAAACAATATACGTGTTCTATGCAAAAGTGTGAGAAGAGTGTGAGAAGGGAGTCGAATAAAACTATACGAAGAGTGTGAGAAGAGCGTGTACACTCTTCGAAAAGAGTATTATACTGACTTGGGTTTTTACCTTTTCACAGAACTCCATAACGTCAACGTGGTCTGGTACATGGATTTTATTGCAAAAGGACAAACGACGTCTGCTCTTCTTTAATGTATCCAACTCAAATTTGGAGTGTATGGATTTGAGGAAGGCACGTTGTCTGGTACTTAAAGAAAGTGATGATTCCATTAAAAATCTTCATGTTGAAACTGGACCAACGCTTATGATTGACTGCCCGCCGTATACGGTTTATTTTATAATGACATCGTCGAGAGAGACAAAGGTAAATATGGCGAAAATACCAAAGCTAGTTTTGACATCTGCTTTAGAACAAACGTGTTCAATTTTGGAATTTTTTCGTTTTTCTTTTTAAAAAAATCTTAGATTTGGCGTCATATAATCCAAGAGGTTGCACACAATAACGGTCCGTCATTGAAAGAACAACAACTAACAAAAGACGATGTTCCTGTTCTCGTCGACAAATGTATCAATTTCATTTATGCTCACGGTACGAACAACCAACCTTTTCGCTATCATCAACTTTGATCGAATCGATCACTAAATTCTATTTCTTTTCTTTTAGGTTCAATGTCCGAGGGAATTTACCGCAAATCCGGTTCGGAAAATTCAATTCAAAAGCTTCTCAAACAATTCCGTTCCGATGCGTATTCCGTGCAGATAATTCGTAGTGATTTTAACGAACACGATGTTGCAAACGTACTAAAGCGATTTATGCGAGACTTGCCTGATCGTCTGTTGGGTCGTTGTACGCCAAGTTTGGTTGGTGTAGCAAAAATGCAGGGAAATCGTGAAAAAATCGAAGCATACAAAGAGCTGCTGTCACGATTACCATCGATTGAATATCATTCGTTGCGTAAGCTTCTCGGTCATTTGCATTTCATTCAATCGCAAAAAGCTCAAAACAAAATGGACTATTCCAATTTGGCGATTGTTTGGGGTCCGACTCTATTGCAAGAGCAAAACGATACACAGCAAGGATATTCACAGAGTAGTGCCGATGTTATTGTTGATTTGATTCGATTCCACAAGCATTTGTATGCGTTAAGCGATGAAGATATCACAAAGGAACAACTAATGTTGGCTGTATTGCAAAAATATCATGCTGCCGCCGAGAATTTGACAGACACAATGAAAAAGTCGGGAGATTTGAAAGTTTGGATCACCATCGATCCAAATCCAGACGATGAAAAGGAAGAAAAGAAACAGATCAATGTCACATTAACACCAACGAAAACGGTTTATGATATTTGCAAAGAACTAGCACCGAAAATCAATCGTGAAGCATATTCGGTTACATTGAGCGAAATCATTTTAAATGGCACACTTCGACGACCGCTTCATCATTCGGAAAAGGTGTTTGATATCGTACTGAAATGGTCATATTGGCCAGAAGCAGATCGTAAAGATAATTTTCTGCGATTAACACCGATGAAATTCATGAAAGAAGTGGAACGTGCATTGAAAGTACTGCCCTCAGTTATACCAAATAAAGAACTGAAATTTGCCGACGCACGGACCAAGTCGTTGAAATCGTATACGCTTGAGTTGACCGATCACAAAATCACCGTCATGAAAAAGGAAAAGAGCCAAATTGTAATGGTGAAAGAAATTGATTTGAAGAGAACAACCGCTTATTTGGGCTGTGAAAAGAAACGTTGCTTCCAATTACGATGGGCATTGACACTGATTGAAGATGGCAGCTCGATTAATAAAACTGAAAAGTAAGTTTGTTTATTACAGAACTAAAAAGGATGAATCTATTCTCATTAGAGTTATAAATAAAGCATATTAGAAAAGATTTGCCGGCAATAATTTTTCTCGAACAAATCTTTTACCGAATTTTTTTTCGTGTTTTGGGAAAAGTGTTTTCGACAAATCTTAGACCATTTCCTTGCATCTCAATAATGTATTTATCTGTATTTCCAGGAAGGAGAGAGAAACGCCATTCATCGGTCACATCATCGCCGGCACCAATTCGAATGATCAAGTTGTTTGGTATTCCAGCATTTTACAAAGTTTATACGGAGACAATATAATGCCAAGCCCCGAAATTATTTTACCATAAAGCCAATTGGCACAAGTATATATTTTTAAGTCTAAACAAATGTTAACATTTTACTAAATAGTCTCATTTTTATATTCCATTTTATCGAATTCTTTTTTTTTATATATATTGAATTTGGTGTCAATTTTATTTGTCAAATCATTTTTTCGATGGGCTTATAAAGTGAGTTGTGTTATTAAACCACTTCTTTGTTTAAAAATAGAATGATTGTGTATAAAAATGTTTAGAAGCGAGATTTTTTTTCCATAGCTATAGACATATAATTGTAATGATTTTATTGCATGCTTTTAAAAGCAATTAAAATTCACATAATGCCATTTTTTTACCTTAAAATAAACTTCCAATGATGTTTTCTTCAACATAAAATCGAAAACCATTGATTGTGGTGAATGGTTTTTTAATTGATCGACACGAAAATAAATAGACAATTTATTTTATCATCAAATCATGTATTTCCATAACGCCCAATACATTAATCGTTTACTTTAGTAGGAAAAATTATCGGCTATAAATGATATAAAGAAAATATATCGATGAAAAGTAAAAGAGACAGAGAGAGATACCTAAGCAATAATATTACTTTTTGTGAGTTCATAAATAGTGTGAATCTATGCATGTATATATAAATGGAATTTCAAACAAAAAATGAATTGATAAAAGTTCAGCACTTTTCCAACATGTACACATATTTTTCTATCTCTCCATATATTAACTTATCTAATATATGTTGCGAAGAATCGTTAATTTAGTCAAAAGAAGTTTCCTATTCAAAGTGCTATCAATTGAAAGATATTTATATATACAAATTTGTGCGTGCGATATGAAAAAAAGCAAAGAATATCAATTAAATGCTGTATGAATTGCGGCTCTCAGAGTTGCCGGTGTCGGCTGCTCACAGTGCTGTATGGAACTCGTTTTACTGGTTTTTGTCGCATACACAGCAATATCAAAAGTGTAAAGCATATCAAAAAACCAATAAAATTCAGTATTGCCGATGCAATTAAGATGTATTTGAATGGTCCCATCACTTCGTTGCAACTCAAGTCTCTGCAGAAAATGAAAAAGAGTTAAAAATACACATACATACATGAGCACATCGAACGATCATTGAGTGAAAAAAAATGTGTGCACAGAGTATGCATAGTTTACCTATAATAACTGCCATTGAGTATCTCTGCATCGGCCTTTGGTACACCAGTAGCCGTTACATTTGTCGATATACCGTCAAATCGACAAGTACACGCTGAACTATCGACTAAAATATGAACGGGTCGACACACGGCCATTGGCGACAATATATTTGTCAAATGATATACAGCAAATGATGATGCCACAAATGTGCATACGGCCGCAATAAATGTTACAAATGTCGAATTGATACGTAAAAATGTGATGAAATGTTGACGCAGCTTTTGACGCGGTCTTGGCTTAAATGCAAGCACAATTATACCTAAAATCCCGGATAACATTAACTGGAAAAAATAGATAAAAATTGATTGAATTAGGAAAATTAATCTGAATTGCATTGAAATAAGAATGGGTCGACTTACAATTAAACCGCTCCAATATGGATTATCACGAGCACTGGTGCTCGGTGCCCACCAGCACAACCAAAGGCCAAGACAAGAAACACCCAGTCCAGCTAATACATGTAAATTGAATAAATATTTCACCGAATTTGGATGTCGAATACTTAACGGGTTACGACGTCTCACCACTGCAACGTTTCGAAAATGGACAAAAAATGTATTATAGAAACGCATTTGAATCAATGAAAAAAAAAACAGCAAACAATTTACCTTGATAGCTTTTTTTACCAACGAGCATTCGACTGTGACGAAGACTGTTTCGTGTTGGTAAGTGTGAGCCCATTATATTATTTCCTTTTATATTTTGCGGTACAGTGGTTGACATGTAAACGGCCTGAAAAACAATTTACGTAGCAATTTTTTTAAAAATTATTATTAAAAGCGAAAACAAATAATTTCGATTATTATCAGATAAAATTAACATCAACTGCAATGTTCAACGTCAATATCTTTATCGGATGAGACAAGCTATTTAGCAATCGATGCATTAATAAATTCAATTCAAGTTAAAATTGCAATTACGTGTTCAATTCAATTTCCTTATGACTATGTGATGAATGACAAAGCAAATTCCGAGCATCAAAAACGGCACAAATGAGAGAGAATGAGCTTGCGTTTACGTAAACAACAACATGTTACAAACTCGATTCGTGGCCGATTCAAACATTGTATTTAATTTTAAGCTACATGAACGTGTTAATTTTGAGTACAAATTAAATTATCTTCACCGCATTAAATTCGTCACGAAAATGGAAATTCCAAGGAACAAACAAATAAATAAAAAATTGAGACAAAAAAAATTGGCATCAAAATCTCAATTTTTTTTTAATTCGCATAAAGAAAGACGTAATAGAAAAATAAAAAGGGTCAAAGACGGAAATTCTAAAGAATTCCTTCGCATTAATCTATTAAAGCATTAGAATAATGTGAACCAATGACGATGTGTGTATATTTAGCACGTGCATACACAATTGAAATTTACAACAATCTCAATAATACCGTTGAATCATGTCAAAGTATCAATTGTAATTAATTTGTCTATGAGTCGATTTATCGACATACTTTTCGCCATTTATTTACAAAGAATCACATCAATAAAATGAGTTCAAAGTAAGAGGGTTTGCGTTTATAAAACGGCTAATTAAAATCGTCATATACCTGCGACAATGATGATTGATTCATGCGAAAGCTGGAGCTGGTGTCAAGTGTTGTTGATTTGGCCGGTTTCATTGACGTCGAACATGACGCCAGATCAACCGTTTTCGAGCATGTCGGTACGTTCATCGATGAAATTGGAATGACACTAATTGCCGTAGCGTTGGTGATTCGATTCAAGCATCCGTTGCACTTATAATGATCGCTTTCATATTGTCGTATTTCGGTGCCAGGGTCACTGTCTCCGCACATACACGTGCAATCATTTGCATCGTCAATTTGATTTTGTCCATAGCACGAACTATTGCTCGGAAGATTTTGGTATTGTTGTGTCGATGTTGTGGGTCGATTCAGGCTCATCGGTGTAATTCGTGTGCCATATCCATTTAAAAGTGGTTCGTCTTCGCTAATCGCCGACGATTCACCTGTATGGTCACGTTCGTCTCTTTTATCTATAGATTTTTTCGTGATCACACCATTCTCATTTGGTTCATTGTTGTCACTTGGTTTATGTAAACCCAAAAATTGTGATTTTGCTGGACTAAAAACCGGTCTTGTTTTTTCTTTGCTGTGATTAACAATTGGATTTTCGGCTAAATTCGCATATTGTAGCGATGAATGTTTGTAACTATTTTCGGATGACGACGACGATGATGACGACGATGTCGATGACGAGCTATTCGATGGGGACGACGATGATGAATGATTTTGTGCAATCGTTGTCACCGTATGGCCTTGCTGGCTACGAATTTTGTTCACACCATTTCCGTTCACATGCGAATTATTGTTTACATTTGAATTTATGTTACGATGTAATTTATAATTGTTATTATTGATATTGTCGTAGCCATTTGACGAGTGTACGGTTGGTGTTGTATTTTGCTGTTGAAGTTGTTTCAATTCATCGAAGCGAAATGAGATGCCACTAAACGGAAACTCATTTACATTTTCGGTTCTTTGTATGGTATCACCATTTTCACGTGCATTCGAACCATTCATTTTTGGATCATTATTTAAATTATCGTATGTACTTAATGGCCGGGCTACTTCTTGATTTGGCGTCGAACGAAACTTTACATTCTCACCGGTCGACATCGTCACGTTCATTTAATTGAATCGAATTATTCCACAAAAAAAGATTCCAGACTTGTTGCTTTCGGTCGTGTTTACTTTCCTTTTCTCATCGGCGAGTATGTGTATACACACCTATCCTGTTTGCTCAATACGGATTTGTAGCTTTGTATCGTGTGGGCGTCTCATGAATAATTGAATCTGTGAAATGCCAATAAAACAAACAAACAAAGAAGATATTAACCAAAATGTTAATCTACAACCATAAAAAAAATTTTAAAACAAAATTCAACTTCAATTAACAAGCCATAAATTATAGGTTTCATTGCTTCAAACAATAGATTTGCGAACGCGTTACATCGGAAAATTCTTATTCTCATCATGATATTTGTTTGAAGTGAGCAATTGAATTTTGTTTTACTCATTCATTTTGTTATTATATTCTAAACGATAAATTGGTAAGGTTTTTTTTTCGTCGTCGATATGATCGCATGCTTTTTTTCAATTGAATACTACTATGATCGATTGTGGTTTTTCCATTTGCCATTTTTCGACGAAACACAAATCCACTTAATACAATAATTACAATTTTACAGTTGAATAAACGAATAAAATAATTATAGCTTGATATCATAAAATGTAATTTAATATTTAACGAGACAAGAATACTTGTTAGAATATTATTGTTCAACTTAAAGGTTCATCGTTTTTGAGCCAAACGATTTTACGATTATAGAACCTCTTTTAATGTCGGTTTATCTATCGTTCGTAAATCATTGCTTAATTGAATTCTACGCAGCAAATAGTAGATTTCGTAAATGGGCGATAGGTTCTTTCAATCGAAATAAAAAAAAAATTCATTTTATATCAGTTTTAGTTGAAAACAAACGCTCATTGATATTTTGTAAGACCTTTTGCGGTCCGACCCATAAAAAAAATTCTTGGTGTTTTCCACAGCAGGGAAACAAAATATCACACCGCACATCATGTTTTTTTTGTTCACATCGAGCGGCAAAGTTTGAGCAGTGAACGGCTTTACACAATATGCTCCGAAGTTCCGCGACATGGATAAATAAGCGACAAAAGTTATCACGCTTCGTTCCGATGTATATATACAAACTAATTAACTGGTTGCATAATGTACAAAACATAAACAACCCGTTTTCGCTTGGTTTTCGCGCGCGCGTTGTGTGTGCTACGACTTCAGTTTTGTGTGTTTTATTAAAACCATTGCACTGTGAACAGAAAATTAGAATGGTTTTATGATCGCTGTATGCACATTGCACATACATCGCACCGCCAGTGACATTAAAGCCAGAGAATTTATCTCTGTAAAAGAATGGGGCAAAGCGAGTATACGATCAATGCTCATGTTCGCGTGCACTCTTGGTTTTATTGACGTTGATTTATCAGCCATAAAAGTGCACAAGTATCTAAGCAAACGAATTTTAAGCTCACAACCTTCTTTTGCTCAAAAGAAGTCGATTTGGAATAGTTATTGTCTGAAGTCGTCGGTGACATTTTTGAATTTCAAGCAATTCTTCTTTGAACGATAATTTACAACGTTACGCCGTACTGATTTTAACAAAGACAAATACATCCCACTTATATTCGTCGTTACAGTGCATCGTATATTTAGTGTGATTTATGCTCTTGGTAGCGTGTGATCATGCATATGCAGCATTTATGATTTTTCATTCCATTCTATTTTTGGAAATGGTTGAGTTTTTTGTTCCGCTTTATAAAATCCCATTCACATATATTCTTCATTCATCGACTCCAAACCGTCTTGTTGAACTCTCATTAAACGAAAGTGTAACCTTACAAATTTTATGTTTATTTTTAGCATTGCTGCGCGTCGAAATTGTAGTAATCGCTTTTCCATGTGTATTATTTCAGTCAAAGTACCATGTTTTTGTTTAATGTTGTAATCACACACCAATTTTGATCCATTCTCAATGAAATTGACCGCAATATCACATCGTTTTTACGCAATATCACTTTGATTGGCAACCGACTAAATAACACTGAGAAATACACATCGACGCTATTAATGTAATTAATGTGCTCTCAGAGCGAATTGAATGAAAACCATGAAGTACGAACAGTAATCAATCGTGCGCCCGCTTAAACAGTTTCATGAATTCCAATTAGAGATTGTGATGTATTAGCCTCGCCGTCTGTGATATCGCATCGTTCTATATTACACACGCTCACACATTTCGAAAGATCTTTGTGATCGATTGGCAGCCAGCGTAAAATGTGCTGTTTGCTGTTTTTCTTTTCGCTGTGTTTTGTAGTGCGTTTCAATCAGACAGATGATTCAAAGCGTAAATCAATGTTCATTGTTGTTTTGCATCATTTTTATCGAAGCCATGACATTAAACCATATTATTAATTTATGAATATACAAAACGAACTTAAACGCCATATCAATTATAAAGTGTGAGCAATTTGCAAATGCAAAATAAAAAAAAAATTCAAACGCAAAAAATGGGAATAACAAAACGAAGAAGAATTGAACAAGTGATTCTAGTCGAGAATGCGCTTGATTAGAATCATATATGAAAATGCGTGATTTTAACGAATTAACTGAACAATAAAAACAGCAGATTTAATGAATTATAAACAAATTTGCGCACAAACCACCGTTGAATACACATTTTAATATATTTTGCCAACGATTGTAAATTTATAAAAAAAAAAAACAATAGCTGTGTGCTGAGCATTCAAGCGAACAATCAACTACATTATGACAGTTTGAAAGAAATGTGCTTGACGACGTACAAAATAAATAATACACATTTTTGTGTGTTTCGGTTTCGGTTGGCTAATGGATTTTTCGTTTCTTACTAAAAAATATATGGAATGGAAACAGGCACGTATTGTATGAATGCATTTTGCTGGTAAAACACCAACAACAATAATGCGATTTATTTTTAAAAAATGTATGCATGTCAGATAGTGTGAGATTGTATTGGAATAACAACATTGTGTTGTGTGTCGTGGCGGTAAAATTGCAAAATAACAGAAAAAAAAGAGTCGAAATAACAATGCCAATGCTGAATGCCTTTATTTAGTTTTCACATTTACAATTTTGATGCATATCAAGAGTGGAAATGTCATATACCACAATAGCGGAAGTTTGGACATTTTAGGCACTCGAAAGAGAAAAAATAATAACTCAAATTGCTTTCAATGAGCTAGTGACACAATAACAAAAAAAAAACGACACAGCGCATTGTCTTTAAGATACTCGTGAATGTTGTAATCCTGTTCGATGGATGCACGTCATGATCTCGGTGTGACATGGATTAAATTTATTTCATGTCAAAAGATCATAACTACGCGCGTGCGTAGGTAGGCCAAATCAATCTTATCGCAACAATTTTCTAATGAACATACATTCACGAAATATGAGTTTGATTATGACAAATGCCCTGCTCAAGTGTCCAAGAAAGACACTGCTAAAAAAATGGTTTGAAACAACACGAACTTGTTACGAATTAATATTTATGTTCGGTGAATAAAATTTGATGGTCTACATGGGCTTTAATGCAATTTAGCACACATAATTTACATTGGGAATTGTTCGCGTAATTCGTTTTGTTCATAAATTTTGATTTCCAGCTATTTATGTTTCATTTAATTTGAAAGGTACTTAGCCTCGATATGGTTAAAAACGACTGCACACACACATATAAGCGTTATTCATTTTATTTTATTTTTCAACTTCTTGGTACCATATTTCTTTCTATCAGGTGCGCATAATTTTGCACATTTAGTGAGTTCGCAGTAAGTTCACACCGAATGAATTTAAACTTCGTAAGTTTTTTTTGTTTTGTTTTTATTTCATGTGTATAATACCAGAACACACATACACACACACACTCAATGCAAACAAGGCCAACGGGCAATGAAGTAAATGTTCTGTCGTTCACTCACACCAGCCAAGAGACCGAGTGTCGATGCCAACAGCGCAATCAATTCAACTTTCTTTACAAAAATGTTCACTTTTGCATTCAGCATTGCAATTTGCAACAGCATGCCGTCGATGATATTCAATGTTTTTCTGTAGAAGAGACTCAACTCATTGCTCAAAATTGTCGAATAAATCCATTTGAAAAAGCATGCCGGACAAATAAGTCGAAAAACCAGTATTGTGTATTGATACACAAGGCATTGCGAGTTTGAAATGTACCGTAATTTATCAAATGAAAAGAGAAGCGAAAAAAAAGTGCACAACAAACTGTACACGATAGTTAAACATTACATTGTAAATGATGGTGGGAAATGTCGACGAATATGTTGGATTGAGTTCGCTGCGCAAATGATTTATGTCAAATCGATTAGCTATATTGTATTTTGCTCACAAAGATAAAAATCACAAACAATCCGCTTGCGCACCCGGATAAAATACACAACTTTGCACTACAAATTATTTTCCACTTTGTGAAAGAAAAATGACAATTCACCTCGAAGCCACACACATCAACTACGTGGAAATAATATCACATAAAAACAAAACTTAGCAAAACACTGATTTTCCTTCTCGATGTAATGAGTCTTTTTGTGCATGAAGTATATATAGAGACGAAAGAAAGTCGGATGCGAAGAAACCGCGATTGACTGTCACAACGCGTAGAGAAAAAAAAACAGGTCTGCGTCGTCGCAATCGCTTGGCTAAACTGATTCTCTGCATGACACCAAAACAGACAACACTATTATTGCTGCGGCTGCTGCTGCTGCTATGAAATACCAACAACCGATTCACACACTAAATCACCGAACAAGAAACAGTTTTTATTCCGTTCAACACAAACACAAATGCAAACTAAACAACAGAACTACCATACTCAGTTCGTGTAGATGGAGAAACTACAATCAAAATAAAACTGAACATCAGAACGCGACTAATACACACATATTCAAAATAGCTCACAAATACAACGGAATCGATGTTGGTTTGATTACTTTTCATGCGTGTTGTTCGTTGTTTCTCATTCGTTTCGATTTATTATTACAAGCGATTGTTTTTCGATTTTGTGTTTGTATACATATAATCATTGCCATCATTTTTTTTATTATTTCTGTTTTTTTCATTCACATTCGATTGTATTTGTGTCTGAATGTTTAGTACATATTGGGATAGCGCGTAGAGAAAAAAAAGAACAAAGTTCTCATGCATACGTCAGAGGATCTTTCTATTTTAGTGGAATTCGAACCGGGAATATTTCCAGCGTCTTTTGGATTTTCTCACATTATTAAATGATGACCATTTCGGATTACCGATGATTCGTTAAAGACTAATAATATAACCAATGTATGTCTAGACCACAATCGTCCATTAAAATGATCACATCATCTTTTTTCGGTTTATAATTGTTGTCAAAGAGTGTAAGAAGACAATTTTTCCACAAAAAGTATTTTTTTCGTGTAAAAATACACAATTTTTACATGTTCTCTGACCTTCATGAATTAGTCATTCATGGCATTGTCCGCTGCAACATGGTATGCACTTGTGTTCTGAATGCATGTTATCAGTAAATGTTTTTTTTCCTCCGAACAACCATCTAATAAAATATCAATTAGCTAGGTACTCTTAAAACAGTAACAGCTGGATACTTTTAAATTATTTTTCTTTGCTGCAAAAAGTCACTTTGATTTTTTCCATCTGAAATTCTGTTGAAAACACTTGGATCAAATCACTCAGGTTAAAAGAATTGACGTAAGCGATTCGAAAAAAAAATCAATCAAAACGTCTCTTTTAGTAAATCGTCGGAGCAACAATTGCAACGTCGAAAATGCGGCAATCATTCCAAACGGCAACTAAATCCGATTAAAGCCCGTGAATGAACCTGAGTCATTAGAATATTCACACGATGTAAGGTGTGTTTTCCTTTACAAATTCTTCGAAAACGCGATCCAATCACACATTGTATGCTGATTAATAAAATCACATTTTAATTAAATATGCACGAAGTGTTAATTGAACGTCAATTATGACGGCAAATGATCGATATCTGGATTTTTATCAAGCCACATCAATATATAACATTTTTAATTTTTCTTTCGTTTCATGTTTGTCTCGGAATATTTTCCATTAAATTTGCCACACAATTCTTCAATGCATTCTAAACGGTGAATAATACAAAATAAATATCATATTTTATTACTTTCATGAATACATTTTCGTGGATATGCTACAAAGTAATGAGAACTCATTACCGTGTACACTGTACATGTAAATGACCTTGCCATGCATAAAGTAGTTGTTGTTTTTTTTTCGTTCTTTAATTCCATGAAGAACGACGTTTTTTTGTTATGTAAAAGAAATTACCGATAATTTTTTTTGAAATGCATGTTGGTGAATGAAAAAAAAAATGAACAAAAAAGTGAAAACATTTGTAATCGAATACGAATGTATACAGAAAAACACGAAACCCCATCGAATAAATTGTTTATACACGCATGGTATAGAAACCAATGCACAAGAGCAACGCATATGTAATATTATTTTCCTTTGATCAAAGTCATTCGTATTTTTTTCAATGTACCATTTTTATGATCTTCATTTCCAAACATCATTAAGAGAAGACAAAACTCAAACTCATCATGGATCAACTCATAAATAGAAATCTAATTTGATTCTCAGGAATTCGTTGAAGATGAAAATGGACGTCTCTCGAATGAATACAAAATTAGTTCGTATCATCGATGTAATATCGAACATTGACGTGACTAAGCATAAATGAGATATCAATGCCACAAAAGCGTAACAAAAGGCTCATTGAAGTGCTCTTTTTTTATCGAATTCTAATAATCGCTATTCTGAAGCACAAGAATAGGGCAAAAGAGTCGCATTACACGAGCCAACTTTGTTTCAAAACAATATTTATACGTCGCGTTTGCTAAACATATTAACACATTAAATGCGTTCATTGACCAAGCTGATCGACAACAGGGGAAAAATGCAAACTGTTTTGCACAGTCTTCCGATGTAGCCTTGAAAAGAATGCACTGGCAAATAAACAGTCTTTTTTGTGCGCATTTTTATTCGCTACGGCACAAATAACACAAAGATGATACTGTCTGATGCGTGCGCACGTTCCGAATTAATTCAATGAGCAGATGAATATGAAGCGACTTTTGCCGCTTCACATAATATTTGTATTACACATTTTCGAGTTTCGACCCATTTATGTATTGAATACGAATGCGTAACACACAAAAGCCAATCGCACAATACCGTGAAAACATGTTTAAAACGTACGCTTTGATGATCATTTCATTTTCAAATAGACCGGCCGCTTAAGCTGAACACGCCATCTTGTTGTCAAATTAATAAAGTGATTTTTTTATACATTGAGGAACTTCGGGCGTTTTCCATTCCAAATTTAAATGTGTGGTTAAATGAGAGAGATTTGTTTGTTTACAGGTGAGCTTTGAATGAAAGAGAGTTAAAACTCTCAATTTTGGCGGTGTTATGAGAATTTTAACCAAATAATCACTAGAATGACCATTGATCGTTTTGGAAACGACGTTTGTTGATTAAGGTAGAAATTTTCCTCCAAAACAAGATCATATTTTGATCATTTGAAAAAAACAACTGCCAAAAAAATCATGTAATTTTCGAAATATTCACAATCTTTGAAATCATAGTAAGACTTTAGACTCATAGATCCAAAAAGGTAATTTCGGTTCGAAAAAATGATCATATTCATCGAAAAATAACGGTATGGAATATTTTTTTAACACTAATTTAAAATCAATTGGCGATTTCTGCATTCCCGCGCGTATTTCGTCGCTATTAATTTGATGTTATGTGAGTTCGCGTCCAATGTTCTCTGGCATTAAACAACTTCTAATGGTAAACAGCAAATCTGCTTGAAAACAATCGCTCGCACTCGTCGGTTAGGTGATTTGCGCACGTTTCGTGACGCGCTTGTGTCTGTATGCATTATGTCTTAGCGTTAATACGATCAACGTGCGCTGTTCACGACTGTTCGATGCCGAAAAGAAGTGAGTCTTACAACCAGTTTGCATTCGACTCTCAAACAGTACGGATGTATGTCGAAGTTGTGTGTATTCAAAGTTTACATCTTCTCCGATATAGTGACGAAATGATGAAGTGAATTTGTTTCAAAATCGTGTGTTAAGTGATTGCATGCAATTCTTTGCCCAATACGAAAATTACTCTGTTTCTGTAATCGAAGTGCTAATAAGATCGATACAATATTACATAAAAGGTGAATTCTCTACCAATTAAAATTTAAAATTTAAAGCGATCTGTTATGATAAGACAAGATAGTAAAAGCTCATTTTCAAGAACATCAAATGCGACCGATGTTGGTGTATTAGAAAATGTCAATAATCAGAAAGAAAAAACTAGTTGAATCGATACAAAATTGGTTATAATGTCGCAATCGTCATGTAGGCGGTTGTAAATAGTGTTCATTTACGAAAATAGCACCTCAAATGGTCGATTCAGTGACAGCGGTGGCAGCCGTCGCAACTTGCTATTTAATATCCAATCGGTCGACTTTTTTCCATCGCCAATTTTGGCATTTTAGTGGCTATGTCTACGTCAAAAATTCGATAGAAATACATGTTGGTGATGCGATTTATTTGCAATTCGGCATAAACACAAAAAACCAAGTCGAGAAGTGAACCATTGAAATTTTAGTGCAATATGTGCCGTCGAAACGACCACATGAAGAGGAGAAGTAAAATTAAAACGAGCACAATCCGATAAAACCTGTTATTTGTATATTTATTTTCAACATTTCGATACGAACAACAAAATTGGTTCATAGATTCGAAATAAAACTGAAACTCTTTTCCGCATATGTATATCTCGTCTCGGTTGAATGTTGAATGTGCGCCTTTTACTTGCTAAACCATATGATTACAAACCGATCGCTACCAATTTTAAATGCAAAATACGTACGACGGTTTTATGGATATAAAACACACACACAGACTAATTCATCTAACCAGTAATCACAGACAGAAAACTTTATGTATAATTTTGTGTATTTTTTTTCATTTCGTCGATGTGTTTTCTGTGAATGAGAGAAAGACGCAAAAGAATTATGTAAATTTGGTTTTAAAATCAAAAATTAACTTTTTGACTTTTATGGGAGTGCGCTAAAATAACGGACGCTTTCACAAAATACGGCTTTATGGTGATTACGACTACTTGTTATCGATTACTCATGTTTCGTTTCATGTTATGAAAATTCTTCGGCTCGGAAGAATCATTCAGAATTACAATTGACCATTTTACATCGATTTACAACAATCACTTAAAAGTGGATTTCAATTTCACATTCTAATTTCAGTTCTATGATATTCAAAAAAAAAAAAAAACTTGTTTGCTTTTTATCTTGAAATTCTATTTCATTCAATTTTCAAACAACTGCTTTCTATTTGGTTTATGAGTGACCACAATGAAACATAACAAAAAAACGATATTTCTTTTTTTTTACGTCGATTCAATGGTTGAACGATTTCCGACGTGTATTTCTTGTGTTTGTTCAATTTCGATTTATTTGTTTTGGTGATTCATTCGATATATTTCTTTTTCTTCTTTTTCTTGTCATTCGATTACGATGAAATATGGGGCAATCTCAAAATGGATATGAAATAAGCGCGCTCAAGCCAAGAAACTGGTATTTAAAAAAATGCTCTTAAATTCACGATAAAAATGTTCTTTGTGAGTCACAAAGCCTACTCATTCAGATGGCCTCGATCCATCCAATGTCCGAAGGAGAACAAAAACAAATTAAAAGAAAAAAAAATCCCTCAACAACTGCACCGCGTTGCAAAGCAGAATCGCATTATTTACAAAGAAGTTTTCCTTCTGCAGAACCTACATTCTGTGACTGTGTGCGAGTCTTTCCGTTTATGTAACGAATTGCACGATTTAATGTTCTTGGTACGCCTTATAAGTGAATGAGCGAGTGTTTACTTTTTTATTGCACCAATACATTCTGTTTTCCTGCTTTGTAAGCGCACTTTTTATTTTCTCTTCATTCGTTCGTCTGTTGTTTGCTTAAGTTTATGATTCTTCTTGCCCAATTCGGCGATCATTCAAAAGTGTCGTCGCGCGTTTTTTAAGAAGCACGAAGCGTTTTCTTTCTCCTTTCTTGTCGCAGCCATACACAAAAAAATTAGGTCAGTGTTGACCCTTCTTTGCCTTTCTACTTCGCTTTCTTACGTTATCGCATTCATATTATTAATTTCATTATGGGACCCATCATTTTCTCTGTCAATATTGGCATATTCTCAGAATCGTTCTCACATTTATTGGCGGCTGTATTCGCGCAACGATTCTCACACACAATTTTCAGCGACGACGACAAATAACGTATGAGAACATTGTACAAAACTTTCTTGTTTCCGTTTTGTTATTTAAAACAAGTTTTTGACATACATATTCTAAGCTGTTTTTTCAGCATCATCTTCTTTGGCTGTTGTTATTCAAGCGGCTTGCGGCTGATAATAATGATTTATTGAAATTCATATTGGTTGGAGTTGTTTTCGTTGTATTCGAATCGAAGTGCTGTCTATGTGATGCATTTCCACAAATGGTTATTAGCGATTTTACTCTGTTGAGCCGTTAATCATGGGTTTTGATTCACAATATATATATATATTGCATGCATCTCTTTTAAATGTCAGCCGAGAAGCTCTTTTGTTTTTATTATGGTTTCGTGAAATTTTAACATTTTATCTTGGAAATATCATACAGTCGCTCTTTTGATGCAATTTATCGTCATCTATCGCGCGCGCGCACACACAACTCTCTGCACCAGAGTGAATGTTATGACGATATAATGTTATAACGATTATGCACCGTCGGTGTTGTGGTATTTGATAGTCATGTTTCCATCGAAATGCAATTAGTTCCGTTTTTATCCCTCTTATCTACAGCTACAACTTCCATCTTAAATCTAACGCTAACATTTTCAGGTAACGTTTTTTTTCCGCAATTCATTTTGCGCATTGTCGATTGCATGTTTCTCTTTCAAACATAAAAATCAATTTATTGCATCGCCTGAATTTGATTTATATTTCATTAAATGGAAAATTCAAAACTTTCCCGCGCTTTTTTTCGCTCGTTCGCTCCCTGATATATCGTTGACACATTCTTCCGTTTTTGAAAGTAATCGCATTGAATGTCAAACAAAAGAGCGATTCATATTTTTTTTTCGCTAATTAGAGGTTGTTTATTTCTCACAAAAAAATTATTTCGCCGGGTCGCTCAATTTCATTATCAAAACGAGAGTCGGATATGTGAGGAAGTTGTAATGTGACCACTCTTCATCGTATTCATAATGAAGAGAAAGTTTCTATATCATCAAATGTGATTGTCAACAACAATATTTGCCGCCGAATGAATACATTGTCGATGGAAATGATTCAATGAACAAATTGATCACAAATTAACTCATTTTCGGCTTGGAATGAATTCGCTCACTCTGTCAAACTTCATTGTTTTCTTCTTCTTCTTTTTACTTCTTTTATTACTGAGCGTGTTAAATTGCGGAACTTCTCACATTTCTGGACATAATTCGCGTGCGCAAACAATGGATGTCCAAAAATCAATCAAATTTGCTGATTCACTGAGCCCCAAAGCTCGAAATCCGATTTTAACTGAAAATCGTCAAGAAAACGAAGTTATATAAAATTCAATGGGAACGAAGTAGTAACGCTGTCCGTTCGCAGTAGTTGAATAGGCGTCTCGAATGCTGATGTTACCATGAGCGAACATACAATTTGAGGGGCAAACGAATAAGAACCGTAGAATCGCATGTGTTTCGGCATTCATTATTTCAACATCTGTGCAGTTTATGTAGTGAAATGAGAATGTCTTGAAAACGAACAAAAAAAAGAAGAAAATTATATTCAGAATTGAAATAAAAAGTAGTATAATGAAGTTTTATCCGCATATTTAATGATGTTATTTTTGTTTGTCGTTTCAGACTTGAGTGCTTTTGTGCACCTGAACAAACGTGCAACAGAATTTGGTCGGTTTGAAGTTAAAAACCAAGAACTGATACGATACACAAACACAAACTGCACAGCCAACACCTACATTTCATGTGCGGTTTGCAATTGAAAATTCGAAAGAATCGACGATTTGTAAAATTCGAATTGCGAAAACAACGAAGTGAAATAGACCGACCGACTGCGAAAAAGTGAACGTGAAACAGTCGAAAACTATAAGAAAAAATTAAGACTTGATAATTTCGTATTCAGTGACGTGCGCATTGTGCTGCAGCAGTGAAATAAAAACGAATTATATAGAAAAATGTGTGGAAATTCGATGGTGTCGATTGTGTGTGATCATACAAATAAAAATTGAAAAATATCAAACAGTGAATACACTCGGTGTGTAGCGTCTAATCAAATTCACCGTATGTTTGTGGCAAGCTGCAACCCGTGGCCGCTCTCTGTGTATTACGCATTAAATGCGACTGCTATTCCTTCTCTTTCTCTCTCTTTCTCTGTGTGTTCAAAATAAACGCTCCATCAAAATACATTTTATGATTTGCTAAATGCGTCTATCGTTTACGATTTTTTTAACATAAATTACGGTCAATCGCACACAAAACTGTAGGAACTAGTGAAACAGTCGGCAGTCGGCTCTATTGCAATTAAATTATAAAACAGAAAACGAACAGTATAATAACAAAAGTTAATATGAAAAAAGTGAAATTAGATTATCGATACACTGACGATCATCGAGGGAAACAACGATCACGTCCGATTGCCGCATTTCTCAAGACAATGTTTAAATTAGAAAATGTTACGATTTTAGTTTTATTAGTATTAGCACATCAAATCCATGGAATTTATTCACAAGGTAAGGAAATTATGTTAATACTCATTTACACACCAAAAACACAAATTAAAATGTCGAGGAAATGCTCGCAATGAAGAAAAATCAAATGGAATTGTAATGAAAGTCTCATTTTGTGAGACTTCATCGTTGCACAAATAGCGAGTGAAGAAGTGTTTTTGTGTGGCTTCTGATTTCGCAACCACAGGCGCATTTGTTGACATATTTTGCAATCGACCAACAGAGAGCCGCCTTTTGTCTCGCAAATACATTTTCGGATAACATAATGAACTACTTGTGTAGATTCTCGGCTCACGATTTCGTTAACAAATTGTTGTTGTCGTATGCCTTTTTAACACGATACCGACAAAATTCAGCGCACAGTCTTCATTCGATGCCAATGCTAAAAATGCCATTGTACACATTCACTTCGTCGTCTTCGGTTCTCTGAATGTTTCGGTCTGCTTAAATGTTCGTTCGATGTGCATTTCTTGATGTTAAGTCAAAGCACATGCACTTTTTGCCAGTCGTTGCACACTGATTGGATACAGCCATTTCATTCCAACTTTCATGCTGTCTCGGATCGAAATCTCATGATCGTTATACCAACTGAAAATCCTGTTTTTGCACCAATACACTTTCGACAGTCAAACACGCATTCAAACCGCCATGGAACGATCTTTTTTTTCTTTCTTTGGCATTCGATGGCAATTGCATCGGTTGTGCACGTATAAGTGAATGGAGTGTAAATGTTTCTTTCTTCGTATTTGCACGTTATTCATTGCCGACCATTTAACAAAGAAAGAGAGGGACAGAGAAGCAACAAAATTCAGGTTTTGTTTTTGGTTGTTCGTGTCCACTTCAATCATACAATGTTTCAAACAGCAATTTTACTACAGCAACTGTTATTTCAACGCACACTAACCCATAAGGCGCTCATGAGCACGCTGTGACTCTAATAAACACCACAACGACGATGCATAATGTAATAACACTTGTATGCGGTCGTGCATGCGCGGCCGTTCCATATGTACACATCGCGAAAAAAAAACAAAAGGAAAAGTTGTATTTTGAAAAGTGCACGAAAATGCCATAAATTTGCATTTATCACATTTATTCGATTGGATGCAAAGGCGAACGAGCGCACACGCGTTTTTGTTTTTCTGCACACACAAATGTCTATGCTCGTGTCGATTATAATGATATGAAAGCACACCGTTGCATTGTCAATGTGTGTATTTCGCTTGTCCATTCCATATTTTGCATTGGCCAACAACCGGACTTCAATATGGGCATAAAACAGATGCGGTCGCTTTTGTGTGTGTGGCGAGAAAGCAAAAGTTATGCTATTGAACTCATTAAAAAAACGCACTTGGTAATAATCGACAAAAACCAGCCATTTGGCTTCTCTTTTCCTATTGATTTGCACACTTTCGATATGCGCTCGTTCTGCTCGAAAATTGGCCTCAAGGAGAAGTGATAATAAAAAGGTCTTGGCATCGCATATTCAACAAGTATCGCATGTGCCACACACACATGATAAAATCTAGATTTTCTAATTCTCATGCTCCGACTTCCAATGGAAATTGAAAATTTCCATTTCATTTTATACATTCAATTTCGAATACGGAGTATGCATAAGTTTGTTTCACTTTGGAGAAATATTTTTCACAATATCACTCATAATAGAAAAAAAAACAAACAAACGAAAAAAGCGCAACCGAGTTTCTCGCCTTTTTTTGCGCAAGTCTTTTTAATTACGTATCGAGCGCACGTACTCAATTAGATGTATATATTTCAAAAATAAAACAATCGATTTAGCATACGTGCATGAATTTGGAGCAAAGAGAAAAATCAATGCGAATTAAGATAACAGCCATGGTAGAAAACCTTTTTTGTTTTCAATTCCCTTGACGAAAAAATGAATAAAAAAATCCCATTTGATCCGCGTCTATTTGATTTAATTCTTTTTTTCTTCGATGCGAACCGTATATTCAAATTCGATCTATATATAAATCTATTTTTTATGCAAAGGTTTCGTTTCTCTTGGAGTACTCCATGGAAACGAATTGACGATGGTACATGGTAGACAGACATACAGTCCTCGTTCAGTGTGGAATATTTCCATATTAATATAAAACCAAACAACAAAATTTTATTATTAGAACCGAAGAATGAGCTCATGGGAAGATTGTACTTGTGCATGTCTTAGTCCGTTGTTTTTTCTGTTTCTTCTTGTTTTTTTTTTCTTGTTTCATTTGAACATAAAGTTGTTGTATGTATTTGGTTTGTTATTTCTCACGCGTAATTTAGTTTTGCGGTTCTACTGTTTATTGAGTTCGGGTATTTGATTTTCTTTTCAAATTGGATCGAATTTTCCCATGACAACAACAACTGATCAAAACAGATTTATATTTGAGTTGCGTTTTTCTTGTTTTGCCTGCCGATTGAAATGTTTCACGAACACACGACGCCATCATTTGTGTTTTTTTTTTCTTCTTTCAATGGCTCGCGGTAGTGGCATAAATGCAGTTCGAATCCAAGACGTATAATGGAACTAATAATATTTATTCATATTTTTCATTGTTCAGTCGTTGGCGCTTAGCGGTTAACTCACATAATTACAAATCTCTCAATTCTTTATGCACGTCGACTATATTGTCTTCGATTCATCGCACCAACCAAATACACACCCGACACCCGTTTTACCCATTTTAAAAACTTGCGTGATCCGAATCGGAGATTTTTGGTGTGAGAGATTGAACTACGACTAGCCGGGCTTGACCATTGGGCATCAACACACAATGGCATTATAAATAAATGATATAGAGGCGATGATTGTTTGATTTTAAGCTATCGCTCGAGTGAAGATAATAGACAAAATCATTTCATGGCGGAAAAGTCCGCGGTTTGCTCTAGTTTTCACATTTTTAAGTGATTATTAGAGTCGGCGGTTTGAAACCAACAACTTTCCTATTCCAAATAAATATGGTTTTGGCTTTTGCCATTAAGCTACTTTCAATAGCATCAATCTTTATAGAAAAAACACACAAATAAATGGAAACGAATTAAACCAACTTCAGCTTAACCAGCCCATCGAAATCATCATTTCCAATCAAATCAAGTTTGAACAAAAAAATGATATAAAAATTAAAAATTGATAAAAAAAAACTGGAAAAATTCACTAACAGGGAATTAAATCGCATTGTGAGTGAATGTGTTGATCAATTCATTAAGTTGAAAAGTTGCAATAAATCATTTTTATGCCGTTAACGGGCATAATCGCACGAGAATGCATTCAATTGTAACGAAAGGGAGTGACTAAATATGAGGCGCAAAAGTAAGAAGAATATAATCGGTTTTTATCATTGCTGCAATCGGTTTGTTAATGTGAATGGTACTGAAGGTTATATCTCTTTTTGCATCTTTCTCTCTCTCTCTCTCGGTTTTGTTTTGATAAATTCACTTGCAACAATTGTTAGCTGTTGAACAAAACCAAACAACAACAAAAAACGCCAGATGAAAATCAGCGCACAAACAGAGAAAATCTCTAACCATTCATTTGGTTGAATGCCTTAAATGCTATTTGTTTAAATTTGCAACGGTTACTGTTGATTTAACCTGTTCATTTCATTTATCGTGCTTGCATTCAAAGGCAAAAAAACTAATCATATTAAAATGGTTTAGCAATCGGTGCCCACTTCTAGTCAATGCGAATCTTTGTGTGGAATCGTTTGCTTAAGTCTCTCTTCCATCGTCTTGTGCAACGCAAACGCTTTGCAAAACAACGAAATGCATGAAATAGGATTTGCTCCCTTCAAAAAAAAATCGCTTTGCCGAAGGTTGAGATCATAAAATGCTCTTTTGACTGAAGATAGTCGGAATGCTACGCTCAGAATGGTTGGCACTTTTGACAGGCAACGTTATTTCATATTTTTTTGTTGTTGTTATTCAACATAAGGTTGACTTTGGCATGCAAAGTTCATCGTACATGATTATTCTTACAAGAAAAAATGAAACAAGAGGAAGGCGTGCAAAGTGGCAATATAACATCAACTACACCGAATAAATTATGCGTAGATACACAACAATCTAAGGGCTCAACACACATTAAAAAAAATAATAAATACTTTGTAGGATTTTGTGTCATGTGAACAATGTGTTCTGCGGTGTTCATTCTATTGCAAATACAAAGTAATTTCATCGAATGAGATGCGCGCGCGACGAAAAATGTGACGCAGCAAAGAAACGGCAGCCAGTTTGCATTGTGCGACCGAAATGAAAATTCCACTTGGACGCGAATAAAAACACAAACACTTGATAATTTTTTTTCCTGTTGCACGCAAGCCGTATGACAGTGACGGCGAGTTCTTTTTCTCTTTATCTCTTCAATTCACTTTCAACCTAAACCACATTGATGGTATGCATTCGCAAGAATTGCATGCACTTTGATGCTGATGCAGCCGTCATTTTCTAAACAAAAACCCCAACCATTTATGTCATACATTAATTGTGCTTGAATCTGTTTATGAATAGAATTGTTAACCGTAATCACAGTGTTGCTGAAATGAACTCAAATTATTTCTTATATCAGTGGCTGTGTGTGTGTGTGGACGAAAGAGCCGCTTTTCGCATTCTGATGTCTAATCACAAAATTATGACAAAACATGCACATTTTTCATTCACTTTATTTTCCGATGTCATTGCGTGCGAAGCGAACTGAACGAAATGGAAAGAAAATTGCACGAAAGTCGTTATTATCTTGAAATGTGACGAGTTTTTTTTTGCTGAAGGCTCTACAAAAACACCAAAAAACCAATTGTTTACCACTTATTGAAACTTGATGTTAATTATTGTTAAATTCTCTACAGACGTCACTGTCATTCAAAATACAAATGTTTAAATGAAATTTAATGAATTAAGCCATCAGCGTTTTGAATTTCCATCGCACCAAACACGAATCATCGTGCATCGCATCTCAATTGCCAATTTGGTACGGTTTGTCAACTCACTTGTGGCATTTTAGCGTTGAGTCAAGGTCAGCGTTTTTTTTTTGCACACCGAACCACCGTGATTTCATCTCTTTTCAGTGTTTCTCTTTCTCTATTGAATTCGATTCTCGCCGCTATTCAACGAATTGCTAATAAATCGACGCTGTTCACCATACGCTCAAAACCAAATAATAAAATAATAAACTTTATTGACTCGAACGTAAAAAAATGAACAAATGTGTTTGTTTTTGCAGTGCCGACACTTGTGATGTGTATGCATTTGGAATATTAAATTGTGTGTAGAAATGACAAGCCTTTTCAAGTTTTATTATCAATTTTTAGCACCATCCGAATAGAAAACCGATTGCGTTTGAAAAGTTTTTCTATTGTGCGAATCGACAAAAACGTTTTTCCCCCTAACATATTCAATTCACCGAAATCATATTGATATTCCGAAGATAAGGCCCATTTTAAGACGAAATAATAAAAAGTCTGAATGATGTCGATCTACAGATTCACGTGAAAACATGTTGTTGCCTTTCATTTTTGTTCATTTGGCTTTCATCATTCAAATATGTCCAATTTGCATGTTAACCTTTTCAACACGGCTTAAGAACACTGTCGATGTGATTTTTTTTTTGCGTTATTTTGCTATAAAAAAAATGGTGAAATCACGTAGAGAGTTACAAAATGACGGCGCTTAAATAAAAAAAAGAAACAATTCCGTCCAATATTTCAGAGTTTATTACAATTTCATTTTTAAATGTACTGAAACCCTTTACAATCTTTATTTTGAGCCCAACGCCATAAAAATTCATATTTAATAACATTCATATTGTAAAAAGCATTCATTTACATGTAGCTAAATACGTATACGGTATAATTTATAGCTTATAAATTGTAAATTACGAACGAATCTCAATAACTCGCTAAATTGAAATTGCTTGGCACAACTTGTACAAATTTCTATTATGACACATGTATACACACTATAAAAAGTTGAAACTATTTAAATTGAGAAGCATCGCCGATGGCTTACGCATCAAAAAAGTATCAAATTCACACCTATTATATTGAATTGTTTGGTTAACGATAAACACGATCGGAACAATGGCAGATTTTTGCATAATAATCATTTGCTTTGGTTAAAACAGCCAAAGCTAAAACAGGAAAGGAGCGTTTTGAAGGAATCTTTTGTATTCATTACTATTTTTTTTGGATGTGTTCAGTTTGTATTTTGTTGACTGTGATGAGCGCAAAAAGTTCAAAACCTTCACATGAACATGTACTTGCTATTCGTGTATGTCTTTGTTTTTCGGTTCTCTCAGCAGACAGTTTCTACTTGGTTTTGCTGGTAATACGAACAAGAGCATAATACTTTAGCCTTGATTTTCGATTCAAGCAAAATAAATCCGGCATTGTATGCGCAATACGGACATAAAACCCACTATCCATGAACATTTCGGCTGCGCCACACTGATCAACCGCAAAACAAAAAATTGAAGTGGTGGCACATACCCTGCAGCGAATTGCATTGATGTATAAACATAAAAGAAAAAGAAAACTTCCGTTCGCTTGATACTCGAGCAATTTGACACACAAGCAATGAAACGTGAGTAAACTAGAATTGCTCGATCTGAAGTGATCTGAAGAAATGTAGAATTAATCCATTTTTGCCTGACGCAAAACCGGTACCGTTGCCATTCGTCCATTAGATTTATTTTGGCCAATTTCTTCCACAAAAATCGAGTAACTGCACAACGCCTTTGTTTGATTTTACGGTGGAACTCGTGATTGTAATCACATTGTCATGGCTCAAAATACTAACGTACTTGTTCGGGCAATGTGATAATCATAAAGTAAACCTGTACCTAGGCGGTAATAAATTGTAACGGTTTTCCCGTCGATAATCATAGATATATAATTATAATTACAGCGCATTATCACGTTCTTAAGCGAAATTACTATTTATCCGATCAGTTGAGAACAAATATAAATATCGCCATGAACAACAAAAAAATGAAGATAAAGCGACTTCGAGCAGTGAAAGAGATTGAATTGGAACCACATTCAATATAAATCGATTACCACTAATTGAATGAATTGCAGAATGATCGAGGTGATTGAAGCTCTATACTTCTCTATCTCTTTCAATGATTCTACTCTTTTCTACTCGACATTATTTTTTTTCTACTTTTACATCGATGTTTGCGATACAAATCGCTAATGATTAATGATTGTGGGTTTTAAAAATTCGATCGGCTGGACTTTTTCTAAATCTTGTTTCCATTTCGTTCGTTCGCATTTTTTCGTCCATTTTTTTCTTTGTGGTTGAGAAGTATGTCGTATGACCGCAATTGAAAACGTTGTGGCATGATCTCTGGCAAAAATAATTTCAAAAATTCACATTTTCACGAACGCCAAATTCAGAGCATAACAATTAAATTTTGAAGTTTTAAATGATTTACCGTATAGATAAAGCGCACGAAAACGCTGAAAAGTTGACCATTGCCGCAAAAATAAATAAATGTGAATAAAACCGCCCGGAAAAATATGACTTTTGTTAGACGGCAATAAAAACCGCTCGTGTGTTGAATGGAAAAAAACTTCAATTGAATAGGGATTTATTCATGCCGATGTAATTCTATATAAATTATGGCACTTCCCGAACACACAGCACATTGGTGTCACATTTTATTCACATCTCTTGTTGCTATCAATTTTCTGTTGGCTTGAATTATGGCCCATTCTAGGTCTTTCGCATTCACTACAGCGCATTCGTTGCGCTTCAGAAATTCCGAAACCAAAATGGAACCAACCGGAATCTTTTATGAACGAAACCTTGGACATGCGAATATTAACAATAATTTTGAATACAACAACAACAAATGATATTCTATATGGCAATTTTTACCGACATTCCTATAAATCAACTGAACGACGACAATAAACATGACAAAAACACAGTCGGCAGCTTAAGCAAGCTAATTAAAAATTTCACGTCTATTTTTATGCAAAAACCACTCCATTATGAAAATGTGAAAAAAAGCATCATTGGAAAAATAATCGAGCAAATCTAATTTTTGATATGTGAATGAGCCAGACGAAGCGAAAGCACAGATTAGTATGCAAATCGAATTTCATAGCAACGAAAAAAATGAAATGAAATTAAATAAAATTTCTTCTTTGTAAATGAAGTTATGAAAACAAAAGAAAACCGAAAAGGCGAACACACTGGCCGAAATAATTCAGTTAAACGATTTCTATTTTCTACTTAATGCAGAGATAGAGCGCGTGCTCTTTTGGGTGCTTTTCATACAGTCAAGTATAAACAATTAAGTGAGTTGTTTTTACAAAAAAATGATTTCTTCTTTATTTGGTTAGTCATTAAGTAGCTCAGAGTGGCCGAGTCAAGATTTTCATCTGAAAAAGAAATGGAACGAGTGCTCTTTTGTTTGTGCGCTCGTGGCCATAAATCATAACAATTTATTCGTAGATGCTTTAACCGATATAATACCACGCACAAACACTTTTGACGTGCACGCGTACGCGACCAATGGCTGTGCAAATATTTAGCTCATGTTTACACTTGGAAATTAGAACAACACGACCGATATATTTCTTTGCCGCTCTTTCGCGTAATGTTCGATTGGTAATTACGTTGGTGCAAAACATTTCTCGCGGCGGCACAAATCGATTGGCATTTTCAGAAATACGGTAACGATTGTACGTATATACCGTTACCAATTGGGCTTGTCGATGACCCATATGAATGCAACACACATGATACGTGCACTGCACCAACAATTGACATTACCCCTTATAATTCACACATTGTTCATATTCGTCGTTCCATTTTTGTCATGCTCTTTTGTTGATTAACTGAGTCAGCAGAATTTTATTCTATTCTCGGTTCTTTTCAAATTTTACATGTTTCGCCGGAATTCAATAAAAGCCTACCATGTCATTTGGCTCATTCAATGATGTTTAGAACTCATTCGGAATGCTTTATTATTATAAACAGATTTATTGCATTCGTAATTGATAGTTGGCAAAAAAAAAGTGATCATTCTTTATTCTAATGGTATTCTTGCACTGACTTTTGCTTCTACTTCACTCAATAACAATCTAATTCCTTTGCGTACATTCACTACATTTTATCAAATTACCTCGTTATTCATTACACTCATTTCATCGTGGCTTCACATCTTCTTGCTATTCAGGTTGTAGCTTTCTGCCTACACCGATGCTCGAATTGACTTCTTCAGTCTCTTAAACGATTCGTCCACTTCCCTCACGATTTCAAACAAAATTTCATTTATACAGCACATATTCGCATACATTGTTGTGCTTGTGGTTCGGAATGTACCACACAAATTCCGTATGCGATGTAGGTTTTACCTCTGCATCATATTTTTGTTCGTTATTAAATGAAACGCAAACACATGTTCGTTTTCGAAATCAGCGATTCGATTAAGATCCAATGATACACAATGGCGCGACTGGTGATCTGACTACCAATGCTAGTAGAGGAAGAATTTCGTGCTCAATGAAATAAACAGCACAAAAAATCTTGGAAAAAAAAAACAAGTAAATTGAACAAAAGAAAGAAACTTGTCATAGACAATGTATAATTGGACGCGACATACATTTACCTGTCTCGTGTGTTGTACATATACAGCGATTTAAGATTGCATCGCTACACAACTTTGCGATGAGCCGCTCAACACTAATGAATGATTACGTAAAAAAAATATGTTAAGATTAAGGCGATACAAAAGCCATTTGCCAGCAGCCTGAACAAGGAACACACAATAAAACTACATGTGTTCAAACGACAGGTATTTTTTTAAATAATAATTCGTCGATTGTTTGGCTCGCTGTTCAAATTCGATATAAATAAATACAAAGTTAACGATTTATCGATTATAAAATCGAGCTGCAAATGAGTTCTCATTGATTTCACATGAGTTTGCAGTTAGACAAACAAAAGAGGAAACGAATATAATATCAAGAGAGCCGAAATGAATGTAAAAGCGTCGAAAAAATTAGCAATTACTGACAAAAATCGATACCTTTCTCAAATAAAATCAATGCTTTTAAGCTATGGTTGGGCGCATTGTTTCCGCTGCGAGCTTCTATTACAGATTTTTTTCGCCCTAACCACACGAATGAATGAATACCATAATTATGATGTTTAGAAATTGACTGTGATTACATAAAAATGCGAGAAAAAACAGCAAAGAGATCAAAGCACCGAAAGTACACAATGATAATAGAGTCAATCCATTAAGCTTCAATTGATCATAATAACTATGTCTTCTAAATCTCCGTTGGGATTTTTTCGAAGCCAAAAACGATTTATATCTCGTTTAGCAGCAATTTTTCTTCTTTTAAAACTGTTGCTTTGCACTTTTTCCTATTTGTTCAAGTAATTACTTAAGCTTCAATCTCTTAGCATTTTTATCGGTGTGAGCCATTTTCGGATGATCTTTACCTAATAAATCATTGTGCATGGAACGACATGGGATTTGATGGATGCCAATAACCAATAGATCATTGAATTCAAGTGTTTTGTACTGTCAATCTAATAATATAGTATAGAAGTTATGCCTTGGTGAGTCTTGACCTTCACATTCCCATCGCTTTGATCGATTTAATGAATTGGACGTCGAAGAGTTCGACCAAAAAAAAAACAACAACGCCATAATGTCTATACTGCAAACGAATAATTACAGTGCACAGAGTAGCAATTAGATACCGGCAGCATCACATCTCAGCAGAGCGGTTATTAAATCTTTTTGGTGTCATTGTGCAGTTCAGTACACTAGAATGGTGGTTATGAGATCGATTATTTACTTTTGTAGCACGAAAAAAATCCATCGTTTCATTTCAATTTTGCACTTAAAGCACGAAGTAATTGATTCTTTTTATCGTTATTATTCCACTTTGAAAATTTATTGATTTCATCGCAATGACTAAGACTGCAACATTTGAAATGCAGCTCGCTTCGAAGTGTCCATGAGCTGTGTGTAAATTATAGCTTTTGATTGAAGATATGAACACATAAAAACCAAAAAACCTATAAAAGATCATACTGTATTAATTCGTTCGGTTTGCAAAATGCGCGCTTTGATCACAATTGGTGACTGCATTGTGCCCAGAGATCGATTTCATGCAATTCCGAAATGAAACACCAAAGCAATTATTGTAATTCACGAGCAAAATGTCGGTGTTATTGTATGGATTGCATGTTTTTTCGAAGTTGAATGTAGGTGAAGGCGGTGAGAAAATTCTATCTCGCAGCATTTGCATAAATAGAATAATTTATTCAAGCGACATCAGTGTTTTGGAATTTCGAAAGATCGCATCTTCTCATAAGTCAACAATCGCTTGCAGTGACAAACAGTGAACGGAAAAGAGGCTAGAACACAAAAAAAGACAAACGCCTTTCACCTATTTTTTTGTGTGTCTCTTTTTTGAAAACATCTCATCATTCTTTAAACAACACAGTTTTTTTCGGAGGAAGAAAATGATGGAATTGTATAAAATTTACATAAATAGAAATTCATCTGTTGAATGGTATTTCCGAGCAGGTGGTAAGCGTGCTTGACCATAATGAAAAAATATATTCAAATTGAAGTTACTTCTTTTGGAATAAGAAAGGCGACTCTTGAGCCAAATTGAAGTGAAGTGCAGAAATGTAAACAGCATAAAAAAACAGTAAAAAATATTCATTAACAATAATTTCACAATCAAATTCATTTTCACACAATTTACGGCTGTAAGCACGATTCTTTTTTCGTTGGTGTCGGCTGTAGCTAGAAAAAAAACGCCCGAAAAACCTCGATCCCAAACAATGGACGTTTCTCATCTTGCTGATGAAATCTATTCAGAGCAATGGTGACAATATTTTTTTTTTGGCACTTTGTGCATTCAACGAAGCGTCAAAGCTTTCTCTATTTGTTGAATGAAACCTAGATTGAAAAGCTGGAATAAAAAAAAACTGGAGAAAGACCACCTCGAAATTAAGCAATTTTCATTGCGACAAAGGTTCTTGAAAAAAGATTTTGAAAGGAGATCAAAAAATAGTGTGAAAGTCATTGTTGGGGGATTTTTGCGTTTTAATAGATTGCGATCGATTATTAAATACTGCGTAACTCTTTGAATGATCAAAGAGTGCAAGCGACCAAAAGCAATAGTTCAATGAATGCGATCACAAACACGCACTAGCTACTGTTTCAGTGTGCGCGTCATTTTTCAAACAAGTCATCGACAAACAAAACAACAACCGAAAGAGAAGAAAAAAAACTCGTTCAATGAAATTCCAGCGTACAAAAACCATTTCATCATATTAGCAAAAGAGATCACTTTTTTCCGTTTGGTTCAACGCTTATGCGTTGCGCATACTCTAAGCCGCGCCGAATGTACGCAATCCGGTTGACAATGGCATCAAATAAAATACAGAGGCGTAAAACGATGCGAAAACACAGAAAGAAAGAAAAACAAGCGATAAAAAGCGCTAAATGAGAAACTGTATTCCATATTATCCATCATTGTCGCAATTTTGTCTTCCATTTCGTCTCTGTATAATATTTTGTTTTGTCGAAATGGCGAGTAACTTTTTGTTCAAACCATTTATATTGTGTTTAGTTCATTTGTTTGTTCTCGGTGTGTTTTTTGTTGGTGTAAATTATCTGGTCACGAATTGCGCGGTAGCCGGGGTAGAAATGGCTCAATTCTTGAAAAATAAGATGATATATTTTTTATTCTTAGCATCACATTATTTTGATTTAATACAGTATATTTTTTTCATTCAACAACAAATGGGTTTTTTGTCGGTTGAACAATGAATTTGCGCTCATGATCGTCTAATAAATAAGCATGTTCCTTTTTATGACTTCATTCTGAACTACGAAGAAAAAGAACCATACAATAACAACAATGAGGAAAAAAATCTCGTAAAGAAATTGTAATGTACAACCGTCTTCATCGGTAAATAGTATTTCGGAAATAAAATGGTCATTTACTGAGTGTTTTTTTGTTCAAAAAGATTTTAAATTATTATTGAGTTTTTTCTCTTGCGCACTTCGTCTATATAATTGAGAGCTTTGGAAACTGATTGGCAAAATTCAACTGAACAGAGAACCCATTAATTTTATGTTGAGAACATTAGACGGACAATACGAAAAAAAAAGCGGTTGCGAGTGCTTTCAAACGAACAAAGAAACTTGTAACAAATGGCACTAAATGAGAGACGAGTTCGTGGCTAATTTGGTTTTTGTATTGAATTTCAAAGAATGCTAATCGATGTCTGCTTAAAACAGATGAAAAACGTTTTTTTTCTCTGACAAACCACCTTCGGATGTATTGATTTGGTAGCAACACTTGAACTTTGACACATGCAATTACTCAATATTCGACAAAAACATGGCGACGCTAAACGAGTGGGCTATGAAAGCCCGGTTTTTAAGTGCATGCTTTTTGTGTGTATGCTTTAAATGATAGCGATATCGAAAGAATAATAATAAAGTTGTTCACCTCGAAATGCATCTAGATTACCCGGAGAGTGCCGTAAATCATGACTGAAAGTGTTTTTTTCTCTTCTATTTAAATAAAGTTCAATTACAGCGTCGCATTTATTATTATTAGACCTTTTTTTCTCTGCTACTGAAATCATTGTTTTAATTGCAGTTCAATTGATAGCAAATTTCAAGGTAAACATCATAGCATTTGCATATTTCATTTCTCTTTCAAATACAACTCATAATTGCATCGTGATGTTGGCCGCTGTGAGAGTGTAATTGAAATCGAATGCGAGTAAATTGCTATCGGTGCTGTGCGGTTACAACAAGTGCCATTCATTGAAACTGGGTATCTGGTGCTTTGAATGGCCTGGATGTCGGTGTGTAACCTGCAGTGAAATGGATCGAACGGTGCTGCTCAAAGCAATAGTGTGTAATAACACTCACTTTGACTCGGTGAAGCATTATTATGATTTGCTGACCGGTTTCGTGTATGTCTTTTGTTTGACGTATGATGCCATAGCTCTCTTTTTTCTGTTTGGGCTCGTTTTGATGAAAAGATATCAACAAATAATAATATAACTTGTTATGTCTGACCATCACAAATGCTGCTACCATCGTGTTTTGTCAATAACATTCGTTTCGAATTATGCAAATTTTTTTTTTACTTTGTTTTCTACCGTGCACAATTTCCATCGCAAAATACACAAAAAAAAAATGTTCAAATGGAAAACTTATCAACACATCAAATCATACCAATTATTAACATTAGTAAATTGCATGACTCTTTTTGTTCGTTCACATACAACTCAATTAATTTTTAATCGCGTTTATACACGAAAACCTAAAACGTTCCGTTATTTTAGTCTTGCTACTTCGAATTATCTCAATGTAAACTTTATGAATTTTTTTTCTTCATTCAGATTTGATATTTATTTGCAATTTTTTGCGGGGTATTTTGTGGCCAAAAGTGAATGCATAAAAGGATTCCGCAGGCAATTGAGGGTTATGCAAGCATTCATTTGGGATGGACGTTGATTTGCATGAAATAAATGAATTTAGTTCAAGAGTTGAACACAGCGGCGATAAAGGTCATTTCCCCTTCTGGCACTGTTTAGCATATTCAACGGCGCGATGATGACATTTGGATCAATTTCTATTTCTTTTGATCGACGGAGTGATGGTGCCATAGAATCGAAAAAGGCATTAATATTCAATCAACATTAGCTCAAGTGGTGAAATTTTATATTTGCCTTTCGCATTTCGATGAAATGCTGTTATTGACCACTGATATAATTGAATCATTGATCTTTTCATCTAATGCCAAAACACCCATTTACCAAATTAAACATGAATATGTTAGACGCTGATATTGCATCGTACATTTTGCAAATACACATAACGATGAAGATGCCACGGAAAAAAATAAACAATCGTTTCGTAATTGAAAATTGGCGTTCAGTCACGATGTATCCACTTAATAAGCAGCTTTCCACGCGCTCCATACGAACGTTAATGTAATCGATCGTTCGTCGAAAATGTGCAGCAATTATGGTTGATAGCCATAACTTTCAGTACTTAAAAATCAATAAATTCACAGAATGGGCGAAACAATTTTCATGCAAAGTAAACAGAAGTCGGTTATGATGATTATAATTTCGAAAACTTTCTTCTTGCAAACGATTTTACTTATTTTGAATATCGATTTAAAATTCGAAAAAGCAAAGTAGAAACCATAATGGTTTTAAATGTTCAAAGCAATAAATGGCCTATTTATCCAAATTGAACACATCTCCACGTCTATTTAGCTTGACCGCACTGAAAATTGATCGAGTTTTAAGTTCATTTTCACGTTGAAAAATGTTTATTTTTTTAAAGTCACTAGATGATGTCATAAGAATGTAGTCACTTCCTCAATCAGTGTCAAAACATCGCCGTATCTAATTCATTTTTGAATATGATGATGATTAATTGATCCAAAATCAAATCGACGCTCAAACCAAAAAAAAATGATCAAATGATTTTGCAAGTGACCACCGAAAACTGCGCACAAAAAAAGCTCACCAACGCAAAATGATAATTGCTGTCCATTTTTTTCGCTTGCAATCTTGATCTATAAGTGATCTCGATTTCTTGGTGTAATTTTTTAACGCAATTCTTATAGCTAATCTCTGACAGGAGGCTCATTAGCACACACTGGTTTTTACCTTGTTAGCATACATAAGGTGTATTGGAACAAAAACCAAAACGACATTCAACTGATCGTTAATTTTTTGATTCTAGAGCAGAAAACAATCTTAATTCGAAAACTGAATTAAATCACAGTTTGAATTTAGCCTTGAATTACGTGCGCAAGAGATAGAGACTGCGTGCGACAATGTGACTTTCACGCTTCATTCGACGGGGATTAAAATGGTTGTGCGAACGACATTAAGTTTTGCAAATTGGACTATAAATTCTAAGCCAAATGGTCAAGTGTCAGCACATATGAAAGGGTTTAAACATCTTTTGTATGGAGCAGCACAAACTGTGATAGAATACAATAGAACGGAAATTTATCCGACAGCTAAGTAAAACATTAAATTAGCATATCTTGAGAACTGGCGAGCTCATCTGACCTTAAAACCCTACATACTCTCGCGTAAATTAATTTAAATTTTTGATGTAATTTCTTGTTGCTAATAATCTGTATTCGACTCAATTAACACACCGTGTGTTAAACACGTATTGAGTCTGATTTTGGACTTTGTCCAATTTCGTTCAAAAAAGTATTTCAAATTCGAAAGCGAATTACATCAAATGGTTATAATCAAATTAGCATGCAGACTACGTATTGTTTTCTCATGCAACAACATCCAATTGACGAAAAATAAATTGATGGTTCAAACGAAGAAGACAACGCCATGTGAAATAGATACGCATAAATACGATCACATCTAAATGGTTGCATTGTTTGTCGCACTTGAATTTTGATTATGTCACAGTATGTATGGGTAGAGTTACTGGTATGTGTACAACAGTGATTGGTTGAATGAAAGTGCGAGCAGATGCGATTATAATTGAATTAAAATCGCGCACTATTTCAGGTTCGTTTTGTTTTCCTGCTGGCGTTTTGAAACCGTGATTTCATCATCGATGGAAGATGGTTGAAGTAAAAAGTGTCACCGACTGAATGATCAGCTGTATATGGGCATGGCTTCAGAATACAATTATGTTTCATCATTTGCTTTGCAATTAAAATTTGTGACGAACAATCGATCGAATTATGAAATTTAATCAATTCAACAGCAAGTGAATGTTTGGGAAGTTGAGAAAATCGAATTTATTTTTTGGATAGACACATTTTTTGAAACCAAAAAAATACCAAAAAGAGCCTACCACTCGATTCGATTTAAAATGTATCAAATTTGAAATGAGATTTGAAAATGTGTTGACCTAAAAGCATTCGATAAAAATCGCCTCATTTTAAGCGATGAATTAACATGTGTTAATTTAGATAAAGTCCGGTTCTCTTGGGACTGGCTACATTCTTGTGCTGACATTTTATGACAATACCATTTCAGTTTTTTTCCCCAGTACCGTTCATCGTTGTGCTAATAAATTTTCTACATATTATCACCGGCACATGTTTAAAATCAAAGCGATGCAAACAAGAAGAATAAACAAATGCGAGCCGCTTGTACAATATTTTCGGTATATTAATAAAAATGTTAACAACGTCGACCGACAAAAAAATTGTTTGTGATGACATCGGTCATCAACATTTGGTATACAAGAAAAACAACTTGATCTCGAAATTTCATCCTCTCTTTTCATATCTTTCAACAAGAATAATCATAATTAACGATTGAGCAAAACAAGAAGAACAATCTCGTTTAATAAGATGCTTGCAAAATTCTCGTGATTTATGTGCTACATTTGTGTCGAGAGAAGGCAAGCAAAGAACGCACGTCATCATTCGGCCAGTTATTTTTTTAAGAAATGAATTGAACAATACACGATTCATCTTGATGATAACACACTTTCTTCATGTAAACTACAGCGCTGCGTGTGTCGCAATAAAAGAAAAACATTACCTATTTACGCGATTACCATACAGAAGTTGAATAGTAACGGTGATTCTCCCTTCAATTTCAACACGTAAAATGTAATTGCTGGCCATCATAATAATTCGATGGAAGGAAACAATTGTAATTGAAGTAATCAGAATTTTTCATAAATCGACGAAAAAAGCGAAGTGATGAAGGTGCGAAAAATAAACATTCAGATTTTTTGAGGCTCAATAGAAACGGCTTTGACCTGCCATAAAATTCAATCGATCATAACTGTTCGGCTTTTTTTTCTCTATTTGTTCACATGATCACGTTCAATCATCGATAGAATTACGCACGCAATCCGACAATCGATTAATTCAATGACTCCTCAATCGTACATAGCGCACACACACAATTACAAGAATTGGAAGTGTGAGGCATTTCTCTTTTATTTGAATATTCGTGTTTATTAACAGTGTCTTTTTGTTTCGCCTAATCAAATAACATCTCCGTAGGGTTTTTCACCTTCAAATCACTGTTTAATAAGATAAACATAAAAAAATAAAATGTTCGAAAGTATTTGTTTGATTCGTCTTTTTTTCTGAGGGGTTCCCATTTCGGATTATACTCGATTCGAACCGTTTGAATGATTAATCCGGTATGGGATTTTTTTAAAAATGTGATTACACCACTGGAATATGTCATTTGTCGGTTTCGAATGAAAGTCTTTTATTTCTTCTAGGGTGATGACTCCTTTTGAAATGTTTCATTTGAATGGGTTGAACGTGGGTTTTACAAATCACCAACAAAAAATGAATCGCACAACAATAGATTGCCTTAAAAAGTGCTAAAATTTCGTGATGTCCAGTGACATGGAAACGTACTCGAATTGAATTTCCTTTTGCATAACAGTTTCCATTTCAAACAGTTATCCAATATGAAAGACGCGACAATCGCATTTCAACGAAAAACCAAATCGACATTTAATTGAATCAACGTAAAAACAACGACAAAAAAACCATTTAGTAAAAACGGTTTGTGACAACACATCTATCAATCGAAAAAAAATTGCCGTCAATCTTCTATCGGCAACCAATCGATTAATTCATTAGACACTTTTTGAATATTGTTGATAGTGCTTTGCCAATTCGACTTTTGCTCAAGAGATTCGGTCTCAAATGTTTCCAAAAGGTTACCCGTCCCTTTTTTCTCTCTCTTCAAACTCAATTATCAAAAGTATCAATTATGCAATTTGAAAATTATCATCGAATCGCAAACGATTTCAATAAACTCATTAAATTAAGTGGCAATTGCAGACGCAAAAAAATTGCAAACCAAAGAAAAAACACGTTGAAAAATTGACTTTTCCTTAAGTAATTCATTATCAGCTTAACGAATTTGTCATTTTTTAGTCAATTTTGTTTCAAATTTGAAATGTGAATTTCGCAAATAACGATTCGATTGAAAATTTGAATTTAACGAGGTAACTTGTTGGGTCAATAACGTATAAAAGTGCTAAGGTTTTTTTTTTCGATTTTTATGATTGTTTTTTTTTTCTTGCAAACTGCAAAATCATTTTGTGTGAGACCAATTAATTGTTCTGGCAACCTGGCCGAACGCATGACAAAATTCAAACGACTTTAATTACTTGTCCAAACTTGTTCGCAAATCGAAGAAAAAACAAATCTATTTCCAGATTTGGTGGCTGCTCAAAATAAAATTTTTGTTTGTTTGTCTCTAATTACTTGAATCTCGCACTTTAGCACTTCGCGGTTGCTGTGCATGTGTAAAATGACGCGCGCTCATAAGATTCAATGATTTTCTTCGCTTCCATTTCAGATCGATTCATGCGCTCAATCAAGAACACCTTGAAACGAACAACGATCGCACTTTTTTCTAATGTGCGATCACAAACTCTTGACTTTTTTTCGGTACAAACCGTATGTATTTTGTGTATATGAATGGTTTTCAAGTACTCAATACTCATGGTTCAAAGATTTGAACATGTGTTTCGTAAGAGAGTGACGACTCGCGGCATAATATACCCTTTACCTTAGAGTTGTGTGCGTTGCGTTCGTTGTCTTTGTTCCAATGATCTCTCTCTTCAATCTCTCAATCATTCCGGTCGGTAAATAGAGCTCTATACGCACGCACAGGTAGTATATACAAAGTCAATACATTCGTTTGTCTTAGATACAGTGCGAGCTGATGAAGAGAGAAAGAAGAACGTTCAAGGTAAATTCAAAAATTATATTTAATCATTTACCGATTCGATTGCGTTTCAATTCCGTTTTGTTTGGTGTGTGCGTTCGCGGCGCAGTCTGCACGAGATTCATTTTGTATCAATTACACTGACTGGCGATTGTTTGAGAATCTCTCTCTCTCTCTCCCTCTCTCTCTCTCTCTCGATTTCGTTCGCGCAGGTGAATTCGAAGAAGAAAACTTTGATAATTGACGAGGCCGATGATGAATGTGAAACATGGTACAAATTTGGAGTCAATTAGAAATATATAATGAAGATAATGATGATGGTGGTGGCGACAATAGCCGAGAGATTTTCTCTCTTTAAAAAAACACAATCAAAGAATGGAAATATGTATATAATTTGGGAATTTGTCAGAAGAGAGCCCATAATCAAGAAGTGAACTTATTTTTTTGTATTAATTCACCCCATGAAGAAAGCAGCTTCTTTATGCAAATGGCAATGTTTAATATCTCCCAGTGGAAGATGTAAATTAATATCGAATTATGGTGAAAAAAAAGAGAGATGTGTTTCAGCGGCGCCTTTGTTTTCGTCGTTAATTTCTGCGAAACAGTTTAATAACGTATAATTGCGTAAAATGGTATTTTCACTGCATTTTAATAGAAATAATAACGCTAATTCGGCTAAAAATGTATGCCGATGGGAACGATCGTCTTCAATATTATATATAATCTCACAACTGTGTATCAAAGACTTTATGTTACACACTTTTTCGGAATGTTCACCTCATTAATAAATTCCACAACGAATTTAATTGCAACAAAATATAAAAGGAGCTCATTTTTTATTCAACCATTACAAAATCTCATACAATCGGTTTTCTAGCTCTTTTACACTCTCACAGTCGGTTGGTTGGTTTGTCAAGTGTAGTTTACTCAAAACAAATGGACAAAGATCGGCCTGGATAAGAGATTTATTCGATACGATTGAAATTTGTATTCGACGTTTGATGGATTAATGCAAAAAAAAAAAAAACGGTCAATTTTCTTGAAATACGGGGGAAAACATTCGGCTCGCGTTCATCGAATAAAATAATATCAAATGGTTGCTTGTTTTGCGGTAATCAGTTGGCCGTAACTAGTTTGTAACGCAATGCTAAATCTTTGAAACAATTCACTTGTCGTATGGTGATCAAGTATTACGATTCGAACGATATTCGATTTCGCAAAAAAATAAAAATAACAAAAAAACCATTGAACCGATTTAACTTCAACATTGTCTAATGTGCGCGGCACCGTATTTGATCAAACAAAACTCTTTTTATTTACAAATTGTAGTCAATTTACTATAAGTTCAACGAATTGTGTCGGTTGCATTTTGAATGGCATTTTCTTTGCAAATAACAATAATTTTCAGATTTGTAAACAAGACGAGAGAGAATTTGCATAATAATCGGCCAATTGATATTGTTGCGATTTGTTTTTGCTTTCTTTCCGCATTTTCGAATTGGTCAATGTTGTCAGTGCGTGATTTATGCTATTCACGCCAACAACAATCAAATGCACATGTATGGTGATGTATTCAAATACAAAGCGATTCGATTTGAACGATTGAATCGATAAATTATGGGCACACTTTGGTCTTCATTTGAATGAATTGAGCTCCGTTTTGTTGGCGCGTTTCGATTCAGAGCACTTAAGAAATATACTCAATCTCCATTTAAATATTATTGAATTTAAATCTTTTATTTTGCATTTTCACTTGTACGTTTGAATATCATCTAATAATGAATCGTTGCTTCGGTTTTTTTTTTCTTTCTTTTCAGTGTGTGGTCAACCGGCCGTGCCGTTGAATGCAAAAGTAAAAACAACAGTTTCCGGCCAATCGGGCATATCAGAAGCGCATTATGAATGCGATTCGGGATATGAATTATTCGGTCCAAGTGTCACGAAATGTGATCCAAAGCGTGGATGGGAAAAAGATCTACCATTTTGTGGTAAGTACACATAATACACAGCTCAATTTCAATTTCTATGCAGATTTTTTGTGTTATAATCATCTATTCATCGCATATATGCAAATATTTACATATTTTTTTATTAACCTGCGAAATACGGCATTTGCCAAACCATCGAGAAAGTCTATATCATAATCTGATATAATTTTTGTTTGCTGAGAAAAGAAAGCGAGTTTGAGAAATGAAGACATTCACACCGTCAAAATTTTTGTTCTCATGCTCAAATTGATGCAAATTTTGCCATTTTGAATGAAATTGATTTTTTTTTTTAATTTCTTGATTTCACCTTTTTTTTCGCCGCAGTATAATTTTCAATTAACTGGCCAAAGAAATTCTGGTTTTTTTAGACGAAAACCACTCATTTCCATTCCATAGTAATTAAAAAAAACGTGTATCTAATAATATGATTGCATGTTTTTTTTTGGTAGCATAAAAAGGTTTCATGCTGAAAATTACTAATTTGCTGGAAAATGACTGAATTTCGCCTCCTCCTGTGCCAAGCAAAATGTCATGAAAATGTTTGTTATTCATCACTCGGCATTTGCTCTTTTCATCACTTTTACTCAATGCGATATGCATGGCTCCTACTGAGCATTGTGCATGAGTGTATGACGACAACAATCGTGTGGCCACGAAGTCGCACATATAATTTGGAGAATCTGCTTCTCTTTTTTTTTGCCATCGTGTGCGTGTGAACATGATTTTTTTCTTCCATTTTTTATGCGCGGTTTTTTTCTCGCTCATTTTGCATATATTTCATTTGAATGTGTTTTGAGAGTTGCATCTCAACGATCACATTTATTCGCTTGTTGCGCGCGCGTCATATATTTATTTGTTCATATTATCATAATATAACTCAAAAAAACGAATAATTAAATAATATATTACGGAAGAATATTGTTTTCATTCGGCATAATCGTCGTCTTGTTGTTGCTGCTGCTTTTTTATTTTCGGTTGCGTGTGAATGTTGTTTCCAATGTACGTCGATGAGTACGACGAGAGATGAGAAATAAAAACCAGCGAAAGGTGTAACAATGGCATATTGCTTCAAACAAAAATTGATGATAAAATTATGCAATTTAATTCAATTTCGTTGCTCGCACAACGATGATTTATGCGGGAGTTGTTTGTTTTTTTTTTATTTCTTTGCGAATTTTTATATGTTTCTTTTTATAATTGAATATTGTTTGTGATGTATTTAGGTACAAATGTGGCATACCGAAAGCCGGTGAATCAATCATCATCAACGCGAGCTGGTCCGGCTGGTTTAGCAAACGATGGTAAATTGGGTAATGAAAATCCCGACGAACAAAAATGCTCGGAAACACAAAAAGAGGTATCGCCATGGTGGCGCGTCGATTTATTGGCACCGCAGACGATTCGCGTTGTGAGAATCACAACAAGAGGCTGTTGCGGATTTCCACCGCTTCAAGATTTAGAGATTCGAGTTGGAAACAGTAGTTTCGATTTGCAACGTAATCCATTGTGTGCATGGTATCCAGGAACTGTGGGTAAGAAATAAGCTTAACGATTTTAATTACATTTTAATTCAAGAAATAAAAAATTAAAAATTATTCAACATTATCATAAAATCACCATTTCGGATATAAGACAAAAGACAACACCACAATCGAACACACACAAAAAAAACCTTCAACCAAATTTTCAGAATCACACTTTCCGTTCTTATAAAACGCACTGCGATCGATTGTTTTGTTGTCTGCTTATTTATTTTTCTTTGTTTTTCTTTCTTACTATCATTGTATTTTTCTTCCATTCAGATGAAGGCACATCAAAAACATTTACATGTGCACGACCTTTGGTCGGCCAATTCGTTGCCATTCAATTAGTTGGTGTTGAAGGTAGTCTCAGTTTGTGCGAAGTCGAAGTATTTTCGAACGATGGTAAGCTGTTAAAATCTAGTTTAACCATATATGTGGAATTTAATTGAATTTAAAACCAAAAAATTCCCTTTTTGTTTCCACAGAATTTTCATCCGAACGGTGTGCCGCTCCAAATTTAAATGCGGACACAGTGTTACAAACATTCGACCGTACTTGTTTTGAATTCCACGTTACACGCGGCGAGAGCTATGAAAAGGCACAACAAATCTGCAAATCGCACGGTAATTTTTTGTTTTTCTATGACCAGGAGAACAGAGAGCTGAATTGTTTGCAACCGTGTGAAAAATGTCATTTTTCAAAGAGTGACATTTTATCATACACTCAAGCATTGGCATGTGCTTGCCTTAAATTACTTTGTAAACAGTTGAAACAATGCATAAAAATAATGTTTTTATGCATGATAATTCACGAAAATTATGGCCATTTATACAAAAAAAAACCCAACCTCACAAGCTAAACAAAGTGAGAGATTAATCTTAATTGCAATCACATTAATAAATTAGATTCGTTCTGCTAAATTAAATTGTGGTGATCTATGGTGTTTTTAACGGGTGGCGAGCATTGAATGAAGTATTTAAGAAACTAATTTACAGGCATGTTTTATCTGGAACGATATAGCCACGTTCACGTCCACTAATTTTGTCGAGTGTATTTTGTAAAATGGTTATTGATATCGTTTTGGTTCTTCTTAGGTGGAGATTTGATTCACGATTTCCGCGGAACAACGAAAGACTACATTTTATCGGAGCTTGAACGACGCAAGACGGAGCTTCGTACACAATTGGTTTGGATTGGTGCGCAAAAAGAGCCGGGATACACATCACGCACATGGAAATGGGTTAATGGTAAGTTCAATTCTGATGACTTTGACAGATTTTTCGATTGTGATAAACCATGAAAGGTAAAAATAAAAGTATTTGCACACAAAAATCAACGAGATTCACGGCGTGTATGTGTGAATCGAATACGGTGGAGGTCAACGCGTAACGTTTGTCATTGCATAGTCATTAAATGAATCAAATTGAAATTGAACATGTTTGGTGAAAGAAATACAAAATATTTTTGGCATGCGCGAACTATGAGCTCAAACCATAACATCGAACATTTCGAATGAAGAAAAAAAGCACATTATTATAATAAATGTGTGAGAAAAATCGATGAATGCTGTGAAAATTATTGCACATCACATTATTGTTATTAAAGACGAGACTGATGTTTTCTGTTTTCTTTTGTGCGGCTGTTATTCGAAAAACGGTTACCCACAGACCGTTAAATGCATAGAATCTAACATCGTCGACGTAACCAATTGAACGTGTCATTAATTATTGCTAATATCTGCCTTTTTGCTTCTTAAAGGCATTTGTTTTCTCTCTGTCTCCAGCTCACTTGTTTATTGTTATGGCATTCGTATGCGAATATTATGTGCACGTTCTAAACACTGATTTCAAAATCAGCCTACCGACATGAGAAAAAAAAACTAATCATAGAAAACAGTAAAATTGTAAAATGTAGGCAAATGATTGTTATCAATCCTTTGTTTGCATATTTTTTTTCTCTTCTCTTCGAACAAAATCTAATCTGTCATAAAATGCAAAGTGAAAAAAATGGTTCCCTTTTGTACTTTTCCACAGCATAAAGAGAGAAACAAAAACATGTACTTTGTTATTATAAAATGTGTTTTTTTGTTTTTTGTTGCTAAAAAGGTGATATTGTATTGAAGCCCGCATGGGGCCGTGATCAACCGAACAATTACAATGGCGAACAAAATTGTGTTGTCTTAGACGGCGGGAGGAATTGGTTATGGAATGATGTTGGCTGTAATCTTGACTATTTACACTTCATTTGTCAACACGGTGAGACTACAATAAAAATTTACCGCATGCTAATTACTCGAAGGCAATTTCGCTTAAATTTTTATTTTTCGTTTTGGTCATTGAATTATATAGAGCCTCTGTCATGTGGAAGTCCAGATTCGTTGCAGAATACAACGGTGTCGGGTCGAAATTATACGAATGGTGCGAATATTACATATTCATGTCCAATTGGACATGCCCTCATCGGCAATGGAAGTCGTCAATGTGAAAATGGTATTTGGAGTGGAAAAGCACCGACCTGTAAATGTACGTTTAAACAGCAAATTGTCTTAATTTGACGGAAATTAAATAACAATTCAAAATTATTTAAATTGAATTAGATATTGACTGCGGTGAATTACCGACACTTGAGCATGGTGCAATCATTTTGCCAGAACATAGAACATCATTTAGCGCTCAAGCCATGTACACATGCCATGAAAATTACACATTGATTGGCAATGAGAATCGCACGTGTGGCATCGATGGGTGGTCGGGCAAACAGCCACAATGTCTTGTCGATTGGTGTCCGGATCCAATACAAATTGCTGGCGGATCAGTTGATTTGAGCGGCAAACGAGCCGGAGCAACAGCTGTTTATAAGTGTGATCAGGGATATGTGTTGATTGGAGATCCGGTATGAAGAGAAAATTCAAAAAAATTAATGAAGAGAAATGAAATTTTCTTCGAAATAATTGGTAAATTTTCGAAACACATTTTTAGATCATAACATGTGGGTTAGGAGGAGAATGGAGTGGAAAAGCGCCAATTTGTCGATATGTTGATTGTGGTACTCCAGTTAGACCGGATCGGGGCAGCATTCAATTAGTAAATGGCACAACAACAGTTGGTTCAATCGTTAAATATCAGGTTTGTTTGACAGATGATTTCATTTTGAAATTGCACAAAATCTAATGAGATTGTTCTTTTTTTCACCATATTTAGTGTGATGATGACTATTGGCTTGTTGGAAATGGTGAACTACGTTGCACGAAAGACGGCAAATGGAGCGATGATGCACCGGCTTGTGAATGTAAGCGAACATGAATTTCTACTTTTTCATTTGCTTTCCCATTGGGACATTCACTCATTTAGAGAACATCATTTTCAAATCGTCACTTCATTCGTTTCAATTTCTCTCTCTCTCTTTTTATTCTGCAGTGATTACATGCGAAGCACCAAATCTCCCGCCGGGCTCATATGTCGTTGGTTATGATTACAACATTCACTCAATGATTGAATATCACTGCGATGCTGGTCATAAGCTACGCGGTGAATCTCAATTGAAATGCACAGAAACTGGTGAATGGAGTGGAGAGGCACCCGTTTGTGAATATATCGATTGTGGTCCAGTTCAACCGATTCCATATGGATCATTTAAATACATTCAGAATACAACGTATATTGGATCGGAAGTTGTGTACTCTTGCATTAACTCGCATCGGCTGCAAGGTGTTGAGAAACGACGATGTTTGGACGGTGCCGCATGGAGTGATGAAACACCTAGATGCGAAGAAATTCGATGCACTGAACCAGTTATTGCACCACATAGTATTCTATCGGTCACCGGTAACGACCGTATGTATGGCAGAACTTTAATTCGTACCGCTGAAAATAATCCGAAAAAGAGCGTTCAAACTTATAAGTACGTATATACTTTCAATTCAGTTTTCATTCGATACAAGTTTCTATTTTTGGTTAGGTCAAGAATTTCTACTTATTATTTCGAAATATTGATATAAATAATATTTTTTTATACAATTTTATTGATAGAATTGGAGCTCTTGCAAAATATCGTTGTGAACGTGGATATAAAATTATTGGCGAACCGTTGGTTACATGCGAAGAAAATGGCGCATGGAGCGGATCGATGCCGGAGTGTATATGTAAGTCATTTCATTCATTTTTATTTCAATCAAAATCAATAATAATTGATAAAAAAAATCTTCTTTTCAGTTGTGGATTGTGATCAACCGGCCGAAATTAAAAATGGAAAAGTGCTTCTAACCCAAAACGCAACATACTATGGATCAACGATTTTGTATGAATGTGATGAAAACTTTAAATTGGATGGAATTTCACGTCGACTGTGCTTAGAAAATGGAACATGGGGCCACGATCCACCGTCTTGTGTTGAGATAACATGTGATATTCCAGATATGGCCGAAAATGTGATTGTCGATGCTGATATTCGAACGGTTGGTTCAATTGCAAAATTCTCATGTCCAAAGGGTCACAATATGATCGGAAATGAAACGCGCGTTTGTTTGAAAAATGGTCGTTGGGCAGGAAAATCGCCCATTTGTAAACCAGTCGATTGTGATCGACCGAATACAATCGAAAATGGTCGTATTATTGTTGTTAACGAATCAACAATCTACGGTGGTTCAGTGGAATATCATTGCATACCAAATTTCCAACGAATCGGTCCCTATTTGCGTAAATGTATGGATGATGCGAAATGGAGTGGCGAAGAGCCACGTTGCGAATTGGCTGCCAGTGATGCCCAAGACAGTGCTGGTCTTGGAACTGGCATTGCAATCGGTGTTGCTATTATCATAATCTTACTAGTTTTGATCGCATTAATTGTACTGCATCGAAACAAAGCCAGACCAGTTAAAAACACTGAAAATGTTCAGGCGGCCGAAAGAAAAGAAGATCAAAATGCGGCCGTCATGTCGTATTCAAGTTTAGAAACAAATCGACAAAATATGGATAATTTATATCAAAATCAAGCCACCTTTAACACATTCCATCCACCTCATTTGAACGACACTAACAATCGATCGACAGGTAAGCTACACGTGTACGTACAATGTAGAAAGTGGAATTTTTAATGTATTTCTTTGTATTTGCAGAAAATATTTACGATCAAATACCAGCAGAACCATACTACGATGCTCCCTATGAGATGCAAACAAACGAAGATGTATACGAACCAGAACCATTGCCACCACCACCTCCCGCACAAGGAGCGGCCAGCGTTGTCACCATAAATGGAATGGCGATACGATGAACATCGTCCAAATGAAAATCTGAATTTCTTTTTAAACACACACACGAATACACTTTGATATGAATGTTTTAATGCCAATTTGCAAAATATTGATTGTGAGAAATGACTGTCTTCTTGTTAGTCGATATATTTTAAGCAAAGTAATTTAATCGTAGCTGAAAATGATATGTATTTAGTATGTAAGCAATTCAGTCATTTTAATTAATGTAAAATAGCAAATGTCTTCACAAAATGCACAGTATAATAGCAAGACCGTTCGGATCTTGGATTAAATATATGTCGATTTTAAATTTAAATTGTAACGAATGAATTGAACAATTGAAAAGATCTTTTACGTACTTTTATCATAAGAATTTTTTAAGTATATGAATATTTTATTTGTAAATAAAAAAAATGTTTGGAAATATGGAATTTGGATTAGCAGTTTTATTTCTGTGAAGGAAATCGGCATTTTTTTGGAGTAAATAATAATTTTCTTCTTTTTTTCTTAATGATGATTTTATTCAAGCGATTTTGATGTTGATTTTCAAATGAAATTGGCAATACCATACTAGAAAGTAGTATTTTCCATCGAAAAGACGAAATACCATTATTACTTAATTTTAAACTATAATTGTTTAATTCGAACATCAATCATTTTCGGCTTTCAATTTAAACGTTTCATTTCGTCGTTTAATATTTGAATGTATCTCTCTCTTTTTATGAACAAAAATCAATCCATCCGTTTTTTTTTCAAATTTCATATTAACGTTGGTAGTTCTGTCGTACATAATTTCGCATCTGGTAACATCTGTCATGCATTCGCTGCGTCTCGCTTCAAGTCATCGCTATCTGTTTCACTCACTCTTCTACGAAACGGCTACGACAAAACAATGAAACATCACAGCGATTGGTAAACGGCAAACGTCTTTAGTAAACGAACGACACTTTAAGGTGTAGCAATTCCAAAAGTATACCTTCAAAATTGCACATCTATTTTTACAATAAAAAAATTGTTTTGTTTTTCATAAATTCTACAAATTTCATTCGTGAAATTCTTTTATTGAAATTTTCCGTTGGATTTTTTAAAACGATAAGGTGAGTAGATCTTCGTTAAAAGTGAATCATTGTATAAATATAGTGTGAAAACGGAATGAAGATTCCATGTAAGTGACGTCACAATATCGAATATTATGGAATTTCTCTGTTACAATAATCAACAAATTATCGCGCTTTAAATACATTAAAGCACTTAAAATGTGTTCCATTTACATTCATATTTAATAATCATGTTCAATGCTATTATAAAAGTGCATTGAATTTTGCTGATGTTTTATTTTATTTGTTGTGTACATGTTTAAGTAGATGCGAGGCGTTTTATGTGTGTAAGTGTATGCGATATAAAGTCGACAAATAATACACAAACAACACAATCGTTTGGTCTACTTTTTCGAATTGAAACAAACATAAAAAAATAGAATAAAATTGAGCGCATAAATTCGCACCATTTTAGGTAATGAATTGGCAAAGACAACACACACATGATATGTACACATTTAGAATTGATTTGTTGATTAGAGCGACAGATTTACGACCAAAATGCACAAAACCCATACCAATTTTGTATGTGAACGCACACACTAAGTCATAATGATAGTTTCTTAAAGGTTTTATACGAATGAGTCATGGGCGATCAACACCCGGATTTCATTTTCTTATTAATTTGACAACTAAATGACATACGCATAACGACATAGTTAAGCCACAGATGTGCGAATTGAAATTATTCTTATTACATGTGAACTAATTAGATGTTTTTGTTGTTTTCTTTTTGTTCATGTTTCAGAAAAGATGTCATCACGTAAAACAGCCGGTCGTCGTGCCACAACAAAGAAGCGCGCTCAACGTGCCACATCCAATGTGTTCGCAATGTTTGATCAAGCTCAAATAGCCGAATTCAAGGAAGCATTTAACATGATTGACCAGAATCGCGATGGTTTCGTTGAAAAGGAGGATTTACATGATATGCTTGCATCACTCGGAAAGAATCCAAGCGACGATTACTTGGATGGCATGATGAATGAGGCACCGGGACCAATAAATTTCACCATGTTTTTGACATTGTTTGGTGAACGTTTGCAAGGCACGGACCCAGAAGATGTGATTAAAAATGCATTTGGATGCTTCGACGAAGAGAATATGGGACTCATTCCAGAAGAACGTTTGCGTGAACTTTTAACCACGATGGGCGATCGCTTCACCGATGAAGATGTCGATGAAATGTATCGTGAAGCGCCGATCAAAAACGGTCTCTTCGATTATATAGAATTCACTAGAATTTTGAAACACGGCGCTAAAGACAAAGACGAACAATAAACATCAATATTTTCGAATCGATTTGCATTCAAACAATCATTGCCAATTTTAATATGTCTGTAGCATGAGTCTCTTGACTTGCATTTGATTTTTGGTTTTTCCTTTTTTAAATTAGATTTATCATTCGCAAATCCACAATTTGCCTCTATCAAATTCCAAACTAAAATAAAATCATTTAATATTCGTTATTTGCGATTATCTAATAAAACATTTGTATTGAACAATAAAGAGCTATTTCATATTATTAATTAACCAAATTCAGGTGTTTTTTTTACGAGAATGGAAAAAGAATGTGATTTTTCTATATACTTTTATTTTTGGAATAATTAACAATTGCAAACTTCTTCATATTTGAGGTATGGTTGTCAAAACAGGTATTAATCTTAAATATTGTAGATAATCTTTTACCGGGACGAAAATCAAAAACGTTCATTCTTTTTTATTTTAACAATAAATATGTTTAATAAAATCTTAACTACGATCGCTTAAGAGACGAAGATGTTTTTCAAATGTACCTTGCTACACTGTATATTAAGTGATGCATGATGGAATTTACATAAAAAAATAAAAAACCCGTCACACTTTTAAATCAAATTACAATCATTAAAAGTACCAACATTCTTATTTTTAAAATCTGATCTTTTTTATCATTCCGGTTTTTCGCTAAATTTTTGGATTGCTATTTTTTAAAAAGAATAAAATCACCTCATTAATCTCAGAAAACTCTGAAGACCACCGTAATTATTTTAACCAATGAATTTTTTAAACCAAATAAATACTAACTTTTTTGATAATATGTACGAGTTATATGTTATTGTAACTAATTGTAGGGTTAAATTAAATTGAAAATCCATATTTACTTTCGTTTTTTTTTATTTATACTACATCAAATAATTTTGTGAAGAATGATGGAAAATTGTTTCTAAGACTTTGTATATTTCGTCATTGAAATGTCATAGAAATTAGTCAACTTCTGTGTAAACACATAATCTGAAAAGAACCATCATAACTATGTTTAAAATGTTTTTTTAAAAACGGGAAACATTTACTGGATTTAAAATGTTCAAGTAAATTTCCAAAGCCTCTTTCAATTTTGACAAGAAATCTTCATAATAATTTATTATTATTTGTTTATGTTATTTTAATTTGAAAATATTTGATTGATTTTAAAAATACTCTGATGATTTATATAGATGTTTTTATTTGTTGGCTCACTAGCCATCGAAACCGTACAAAGTGCGGCCTTGACGTTTCACAGCGTAGACGACATCCATAGCGGTCATTGTCTTGCGCCTGGCGTGTTCGGTGTATGTGACTGCATCTCCGATGATTTTTGTCAAGAAATTTTTCAACACGCTTCGAGCTATTACGTAGATGTTACCCGAAATACGCCTGCAACCAGCACGACGAGCCAAACGACGTATGGCTGGTTTTGTGATGCCTAGGAGACTATCACGCAATATTCTATGATGACGTTTGGCACCACCGGATCCTCCCTTTCCGCCTTTTCCTCCCTTACCGCCTTTTCCTCCACGGCCAGACATCTTTTTTTTGCTTCTTTGTATATTGTTTGCTGAACGAAATTTAAAACTAAACTTTTGCCCGCAACAGAAACGGCACTCTATTTATACTTTTCTTTCGTCAAAAATAAAATAAGCCTTTACGATTCGTTTGAATTTTATGTTTTGAATGCAATGGATATTTGATTGAAGCGATCTGTAAACTTTCAGTAAAAACAAAATATATTTCATTATTTGCCTAATCAGCACTATTCCAACGAAACACTCAAAATCTTTAAACAATTATTTCAAAACATGACAATCAAATCACTTCTCATGATTTTTTAATACGAAACATAGTGTTTGCATTTTGTTGTCAAGTAGTAAACGCAAATGGTTATATATTTATCTAGATTTTCTATTCATTGAACAAAGTAAACATAATACTGTCTTTGTTGAAGTTATCATTTGCGCTCAATGCTCTAGGACCAATTTATGTCAGAACCATAAGTGTTTCTACATAGAATGAATTAAAGACTCAAAAAAACGTCTAACAGAAAATAGCCCATGAAATCAATGTTTGTATATTTTTAGTAACGCGCTAATATTGGTCTTAACCGTTTTAGTATTTATAGCTAGTATGACCGAGAATTTTATCCAAAAATGTCTTACCATATCTTCATTCGTTTATGATATAGTATATTGTGTATGTTTCGGACGGGACTGGAAACGTCATGGCGGCCTAAAAAGCACAAATATGAATTTGGTTCAAATTATATATTTTTTTTTTGGCCTCTCTACCGATTAAATGCAAAAAATCGAAAATCGGGATGTGACATATTTGAACGTTTACTGGTTAGAGAATTTCCCAAGTTGATTCGTTGTTGAAACACAAATTATAGGGAATTGAAATAACAATTCAACGTGAGATTCGATTTTGAAAGTGAAATACACTAAGTAGTGTTAGCTCAGGAGAGAATAAAGGTGGTGAAACATGGAAAAGTAAAAGAAATATTATTAAGTTCTAATGATTTTTTATGAATTCTTTATAAGAAATTATGTGGTAGCCCTAATAAGGGCTGTTTT
>NW_022198383.1:671203-831670 GCF_009176525.2 Contarinia nasturtii | reverse complement strand
TATTAATCTAATGGTGAAATAATTGTAGCAGAAAACCGAAAAGAGTATGCTTCTTCAGTCATATTTGAGATGACTCATTAATTATACGAGAGAGGTTATTTACACAGTTGAAATCAATTTATGGCAAAGCAATTTCCAATACCGAAAAAAGTTCTGTTTGTTGTCAAGAGAATGTCGATGATTACGGTAAATGATGTTGCATTTATTCATATGCCATACTTTCCATATAAATTTATCCTGAAGTCTTAAATTATTAGTAAATTCAAACCAAACAAAAAATCAAAGACACCATTGAGTTTTTTTCAGATGAAATAAGTTACGTTTGTGTGCGATATACGCATTTTTCTTAATTGGCGTGAAGTTGGTTGTCGACTGTAATGTTGCTTTGACATTTGTCGCTACTTGAGTTTGTGTTGTCCAATAATTCCACAGAGATCGATGCAAATTTACATTTTATTCTGCATGAAATCACTAGTTAAATTTATTTTGATTGCTCAAATATTTTTTTATTTCTTCTTGAATTTAAATCAAGCATAATTTTAATGGAACTAATTTCGATTATTTCAATTTGATACTTGATATTGAATTAACGAACTTTTTTCAAATGCCTATTCATCAGTAAATTTGTTTGTATTCATTCGTAAACTAGCACTTCTTCTTTAAGGGTAAGCAGTAGCAAATAAATGGAAATAAATGTCAAGCAGCCAGCTACTATGCCAGACACAACGCCGGGCCAACGACGAAAAATGATCATGATGAAAATAATTGTAGACAGTACTAACATTACTCCAAATGGCACCATGGCACTCATATGTAAGCGACGATGTTGGAAACGTTGATTGAATCTAGGAAAACTGTGAAAATTCATAAATGTTGGGTACAAAAGTAAAAAAGTACTGTAAATTAAAAATGTTCTGAAGTTACTTGACTGGCAGTTCTTCTTCTGGATCTTCTGGCCAAATGAAATTGGCTCGATGTATATCAAAATTTGTTATTTTTTCCGTCATCGGCGCCGATTCATTTTGTATTGAGACGTTGATTGGCTGTCGTACGGCTGAGTTGATGACCGAATTAACTGCTGGTCTCATTGTTGTGTATGCATTAAAACTACTTTGAAAATCATATGTTCCTAATATTGAATATATAAAATGGATTCAACTTTGAATCTCATCGAATTATTTATTCTCTTACTTTTACCGACTGATCTAATTCTTTTTCGCTCAAAAATGGGTGGGTAAAAATAAATCCAATTTTCTAAGGCACTACTTTTGTTAAATGTTCTGTATGAATTTCGACTGGCGTTGCAAATTGATACGCATCATATTCGAACTTTGTTTATTTTCAAAGAGCTGAAAAAAGTCCCATTATCTTCAAACCGATGAATGTCATCAAAAACATTGTATGCACAAAAACAACATACACACATATATGTGTTCAAATATACACAAATATTGAGGCGGCTGTTACCATTTTATAAGGCGGCATTGTCACTTGCTGATAACCGTTCGTCAGTTGTGAGCATACAAATAAACAGACCATTTGATAAGAGACGTATGTATACAGCTTACACAAATACAACGACAAAGCAATAACAGACGAATTCAGCAGTGAAGCGAGTTACTTACCGAAACAATTAAACACTTTAAAGTAGCTCAAATAAGATTAAAATAGATTGCAACCGTTACTCACAAACATCAAGCATACACAATAAAAAAAAATCAGTTTTTTTAAAAAAAAGAGATAAACCTGAAAAGACGAATTACTCAAGTGCTGCAGTCTGTAAATAATATCTGAAGATATTAAAAAAACAGCCAAAACGTAAAATTCGTTTTAAAAATCGAAATGTATTCTTTGGCTCATTATGAATGGCGTCCAGACTTAATGAATATAGAAGTAGAGTTTAGCCTATACTGATACACTTTATATACACATAAAATCGCTTTGTACTGAAAATCTAATGGAATCTCCTGCCTTAAATCTCCTTAATCCGCCTTGCAAAACTTTATTTCAAAATAATTTAAAAATTGTCTTTCATCAAATATCATGATATAATGCTTCTTATCCATTCGCAAAAATTGAAGAAGAAAAATAAACCGTTTGTTGGTGTATTTTTGTTCGATATCAATTCTTGACCAGTTCTTTGTCATTTCTTCGTTAAAATCTAAAGCTAATATATTTCTTAGAATTTTTCGCTCATTAAAAAGTAGTACCAAATTTAATCTCAAATATGACTTGATTGTATGGAATTTTACGATAAAAGAAAAATAGTGAAAAAGTAGAACAAATGATTGCTTATAGTTATTTAAATGGCAAAAAAAGAACGATCCGATTCTGGAATAAATTAGACTTTGCCATTGAAATTTCCATTGGAACCGTTATCTCGGGATCCTTTACTGGGTAAAAAACTTTTGCTTGGCATCGGACTCAGTGGTTCGCCCCAAAATTTCATGGCTGAGAATAGTTTAAAGTAAGCGACCCGATACGTACGATTACTGGCCGCATAAATGAATGGATTGATTACACTCGATGCCCATGCAAGCACCGATGCAATCGTATTAATCCAAGGATATTCGAGTTTGTCATCGAAAAGATTGACCACGGTCAATGGTAGGAAACACAATAGAAAACAGATGAAAATGGTCAACATCATTGCCGTTAAACGGCTGTCCTCACGTTCACGAGCGGCTCCAATTGATTTCGACGATGCACCAGTTATCGGCGCACTGCTGCTTATATGCTTATTTAATTTTTGACGTTGTCTTCGTACGGTGTAGTAAATGCATGAATACGATATGATGATGACGATGCACGGCAATAAGAAGCCGACTAAAAACAAGAATTTCTTTATTGATTTGCCGTCCTTCTTGAGTATTGTGCATGAAAATGTTTTCTCATCCAGGCCAAGTGTCCCCCAAACGCTAAACAACGGCGGTATCATTGTTGAAATGGCAAAAAACCACACCACAAACAGTTGCAACGCAATGATATGCGGCCGATAAATTCGAGCGTACAAATGATGATGGGCGATTAGAATGTATCTGGAATATATGGAAAAATTGAAGAAAAAATACCATCGACATGAAAATTGGGAAAATATTACCTATTCAGTGTTATTCCGACCATGCTCAACAGACTGACCGCCACATTTGAGTAAAAGATCACTGGAAATATTTTGCATAGTGTCTCTCCAAGCGTCCATGCCTACACAGATTGATAATATATGATTTAATTAAAAATTTGTATTTAGATCGTGTGATTTAAACAAAATGCTGGCATTTATCAAGTGCTCACCTTGTTTATGTATCGAATCGCCGTTAGTGGCATACTGAACGAACAGAACAACAAATCTGAGATGCATAGTGATAGCACAAACGCAGTGGTTGCATGTCCTCTGAGCTTTTGATGTTGAAGCAACGCAATTATCGTAATTAGATTGCCTGCGTATAATCAGAGAGGGGGAGAAAGAGAAGAAAAGACGTAAGTAAATATTTGAAAAATTAACATAAACATTCTGTTTATCTAAATCAATGAAGAACCGAGTGTATAAACAACATCGATCCCATATGCCTTATTTTGTTTCAATTATTCGTTTTCAATTTCAAGTCACACACTTACCCGCTATACCGACAACGACAAAGATACATGCACATATGGCCGCAAATATCGTGGCTGAGTTCGGAAGCACTACTGTTGAAGTCATATTACCGATAGTCTGAAATTAAACAGAGAAAACGAAAATTAAGAGAACGAAATCACTTCAAAAAACCGAAAATGAAACAATGACGATGATTGTTACAATTCATTTGCGTTTCAAGAGTGCGTTGGCTTGATTTCTTGGTATGCATCGAATATATCGGATGCAAAAGACACAAGAAACGTGTGAACACAAAGTGAATCTCAAAACAAAATTTATCTTTTGTTTTGAAAGAGAATGAACGGGAGAAAGAGAGAGAAAGAAAGAAGGGACAGCCGCAAAAAAGACTTGACAAAGCAAAAGGCGCAAAATAAATATTTAGAATACACAAAACAACGCGTATTGAAAATTGTTTACAATTTGTCGATGCACATTTTATGATACACATATCCTGCACGCATGAAACACATGCGAACCGTATTTTTGTGTATTCAATTTAAAAAAAACAGTGTTGTCATGCAAACACGATGAATGCGAATTAGTGGAAACGATCAATGTTGAAGTATGAAGGAAGCCAATAATCCCAAGTAATTTCGTTATATTTTTAATTTAAATTTCGCTGTTGCACTTTGACTGGTATTCGTGTGCAGCATACTCATGAGCCTACTAATAACAAAACAATTCAATGACTTGCTTAACGATAAAATGCACACTACTGCGGCACGTATGTAATTAGAACAATGTTTGAACAACGGTCACACGAATGAGCCGATGAAAGTAGACGGCAAAATTTGTTTCACATTTCAACAGATCCCGAACACAAATTTGTGGTCATAGTCAGCTGGAATTTTGTTGATAATAAACGATCGGTATATATTTTCGTTGCTTAATGAGTGGCCCATCAATGTTTGATATTTTATGTAATTGCTTCATCATAATGGTTTTGGTATTTCTAAGGTTTCGCGCTATTTTTACACGCACGCATGTTCAATAGCACGTAAATTCTCGGGATGGGACAGTTGGCAGAGTCGGAAAATAATTGAAACACACACACAAACTTTAAATGAAATGCCCATTTAGTTTGAAGCACATTTTACAACAGAAAATGTTCATTTATTCTCATTTTAACAGTCTATTAAAAATCCATAAATTACATTAAAAAATCAAGCAAAAGACACAAACCGCATGCTTTTTGTTTTTGCAAAAGTTTATGGTAGAAGTTCTATTTTATTGCGGCTGCTGCCATAAATCGCGTCAAAGAAATTGAACATTTGCTAAATTTATCTTTTATTATCACTGAAATGTTTAGATGTGAGAATAATATTTTCGTTTGAACATAGAACCACTTGTGCATGAAAGTGTTGTTATAGATATCACGTTGTAATTTTGCGTAATTCGATTGTGTTTTGTGCAAAAAATGCCAACGTTAATCGGTAGGCATTGCATCTAACCATCTTAAATTAATCACAAGCGTAACCAGAAACATTTAGCACTATTAGTGGATTCGCATATGTTTACGATTATCGCAAATGAGAATTACGTTTTGTTCAGTCTAATTGACTGAACTCTGTGCACGCTGTATATAAATACAACATTTTCTAGTAAATGAATTTTTCGATTTTAAAAACTCTTGTTTCCACGTGCTTGTGTGTATTGGTTAGTTGGTTGGCCTGTTATTATTTAGATACGATTGCATTGACGTCATTTACATCAACACTAACTGTGAAAATTTAAGATGGAAATGTTGAATAACATAATGAAATCAATCGGATATACAAATTGCGTAAAAATAGACGAATCCACTTGATTTACCAAATCAAAAATAGCCTGAAGTTCAATGGAATATTGACCAGACAAAAGCCAGAACAAAATTTCGTGTGCACACGATTAAGTCAGAATTATTATTTGTCTATCCCGATGGGAGTATATATTTTCGTTTCAGACACTCGTTTTGCTACTAACTGAAGATAATTCAAGTTTATTCGATACTAATGAATTTTAACACAAAACCGCAAATTATTCAACGAAATTATAAATAACTGATGTGTTTTTTAATTTGTTTATCTCGAGCCAGTGAAAAACTCACAATTTCGATTGAAACTCTAATGGATATTTTAATATTAAACTAAATTACACTTAATTCTAGGCTGATTAACTCCCGTTGAGTTTTATGAAAACATGTTTTTTCCATATTGTGAAATCATTTGAAATTGATTAAATAAAAAAATCACTCAAACGCACAGTTTGTCATATCGGAATTGAAGTTTACTTCCAACATTTTTTTTGTTTATTATGAAGAGACTTAAACAAATTGAGCCACTTTTTTATGATTTACGATTTGAAATTTAAAAATAAAATAAATCACTTCTATTTCACAGAATCCTTGTACCTCATTTTTTATTTCTTTTTTTTTCTTCTGAAAAAAGTTTCACCGAAATTGATTAAGTTCGTTGAATCTCGCATCCTAGTCGTCAAGAATAAATGTTTGAGAATAATCGGTGTTTACATTTAAAATTGATTTTGGATCGTGGCGCTTCAAATGGCGAACATAATAAATCACGCTACATTTGAGCGATGAAGATTTCTATTCACGTCTTTCGAATTTTATGGCGTTAAAAACACACGAATGAATAGAACCATTAAAAACGTGACGAATTAAAATTTAACAAAGGGGAACGTGATTACAATAACATATACTTGCATCAGTGAATACAATCGATCGAACACTTCGATCACAATCGATATTATGTATGCATTTGTTCATTCAATGTCACTTTCGATATATAAGGAATAACACAAATTGATTCTATTCGTCTGAGACTTGAGAACAACTCCGATCGTATCGATTAAATTTTATTGAATAACAATTTATGATCATGATCTACCGATTTGCAGATGACTATTTTTCGCTTCGACTGAACAATATACTATAACGAATTTATTTTTCTTATGTTTCGTGTCATTCGCACAAAAAGGTCAGCCTGTTGAAAATTCTAGTTAGTAGTTCTCCTCATTGTATTAAATTTCAGTTTAAAATTGATATAGTTTGAGTGATATGTCTAAGTAAGTCTATTCAAAACCGAACATTTTTTTTTCTCTTCCTAGAAAAAGTTGGCTTCCGAGTCATTTTTCATGTATTTAGTAATTTACTGCGTTTTTTTGCTTCGGAATTGAAATTTTTTGTTTGTGATAATGCATTCGAATTGAGAATTAAGGGACCGGAAATATTTCCATTGAATCCAGAATTCTATCAATATTCAATTTTGTGAGTGTCTGAACATTGTGTTTCCAAAACACTTCACTTATCAAAGTAGTGTCACCTACTAAAGGTCATTTGTTTGGGTCACATCATGAATAAAAAAAACAACAACTGTATAACCTTCGCAAGCTTGGCCGCGTGACGATTTGATTATGAACAACAATGATTTCGAATCGATTTCCACAAATTTGTGGCGTTTGCTTGCGCATCTTTTATTTCAAGTTGGTGTATTGTTTACAATATTCAATTGCCATATTCATGTTAAGTCATTCGAGACTCTCTGCACATTTGCATTGCGAAGCAGACGAAACGCCTTAAATAGTCGCCACTTTTTATGGTCGACTCGGGCATGAGTGAATAATATTATTATTGCATTCTACACGTTTCGTTGAAATACACATTTAAGAATGTTGATGTGTTTTGCTACTTTATGCCACGAATGATTCACTGGGCTGCTTCAATTATCTTGGAGTAGTGAAAATTTTCATTTATTATCTATGGCAAGAATGAAAGAGGAATTGTTGGTGTGGATTCCATTCTAATTGTTCGAGTAAATGACGTTTTGGAGACAATTTATAGCTTTTACCTTGACCACAATGTTTCAAGAAAATCATTATTGAAAAAAAAAACTAATCCGCATTCCTTTGATAACAATAATTTGAATTTTATCAGAAACATTATCGCAAACCACTCAACATGATTTGGGCCGAAAAGTGAAGTAGGTATATGTGTTATCAATGATCGACTTTTTTTAGCCACTTTTTCTATTTCAACAGACAACAGAAATTGAAATGAAGCAATAAACAAACTTCGACATAATCAATACACCTTTTGACTGATAAAAAAATTTGTTCAAACAAATCGCAAACTTTTCGCTAAATCAATACTTGGAAAATGAGTGTATACTCATAAAATCTGCGATTGGTTCTTTACTTCTGTCTCTTTCTGTCTTTTTCTCTTTGTCTTTCGATCGATTCAACATTGGCGAAACTGAAAACAGGCGAACGAGAAGTGTTTTCAAGTTTAGTTGCAATTGTAGAGCTATAAACTTGTATTATTTTATAGACATATTACAAGAATATATGGTTATTATGAAAACTGGGCAGAAAAAAAGAGTGTGAAGCATGAGAACGAAATGGGTTGTGGAAAATCCCTTGAAAATTAGAAATTGCGGATATTTTAAATAAGTATATGTAGAAGATTCAAGCAGTCTTGTGCAATTCAAAACGAAAAAGAGTTGCACCTAATTGAGCGTAAAGAGATTTGCTTGAAAACCATACATCAACAAATGGTAATTTGCGCAATCATCCAGTATTTGTTGGCGAAAAAAAAGAGTGTGCACGTACTCTCTGTGAAAAGTGCCAATTAATTGTTTTTCTGTCTATTTCGTCTGAAGAAAGACAAAAAGACCTGAAGTCTCGTATTTCTATAAGCATGTCTTTGAAAAACAAAGCGTAACCGAAAAAAATCGTGTTTACAACAGTGCTAATTTGCAAGCCGTAACTTTGTTTTTATGCTGCAATTGAACAAATACAATGCCTGTGCTTGAACACATTCGTTCTTCGTCGTTGCATTGGTTTAAATTTGAAAATCGTGTTCTTTCCAAATGTATCGATCTTTTGGTTTGAACGAGAGATAGAGAAAGAGAGAAAAACGGAACATTTAGATTATCTTGCGCAGACATACACATTTCATAATAACTGACAAACAACAAACCCTCGTTTAAAATAACACATTCTCTCCTTGTCACACTGTATGCCGCATGCATTTGTCTTTCGTTACGTTTCTTTTACAATAATTCCGTTGCAAACACACACCCAGTGCGATATGGCCTCTTTCACTTAAGTTTTTACCTATATTTCTATTTTTGTTTGCGCACTACTATTTTTATCTTTGATTTTTTTTTCTTTGGTTTCGTTTCGACGGTCGAGTGAGTGACAGATATATTGCTTTCCCATATGCGTACAACAACTGCATTTCTGTGCAAACGCATCGAAAATAATAAGTACTTTTTTGAATTCTCAGGTAATAGGCAATGTGTGGATGAACAAGACAAGGGGAAGATGGAAATAATATGGGTCCGTTGAATGTTGTCTATTTAACACACAACATCATAAATCGTTTGCTATTCGATCGCTATGAAATTATCATACGCAATTTGAAATGGGTTGATTTTTAAAATATTCAGTTAAAAATTGATGTGATTTTATTTGATTTAGATTGCAGCCAAATAAGTTAAATATTGTCACTCAATAGATCACTTTTTAATATTAGAATGGAATTCTTTTCAAAAAAGGGTGTTTGAAAAAATTGGTTCATATAACAATTTATGGTTTGCGTTAAAAAAAATACGCCACAAAAAAAACAGTAGAAGAAACAGTGTATCGAATCGCATTAACAAATGATATTGAATTCACTCTCAATGACAAAATTTTTGGTTTCGAAATACAAAAATGTTCATTTTCGGTGGAAAGATCATAATTTCCGTTGTTACCGAAAAAATCGCAGTCATTGCTCGAAACGGTTTAATCGGATTTCATAAAATGTGCATCATTTGGTTGGTGTGCGTGCAAGGGGGAATAAAATATTTCATGGAAGAAATATGGAATTTTTGATGGTTCAGCTGCTGCATGAAATTTTTGCAAACGACACAAACTCATAAATTATTTGATGACGTTCATTTGAAATAATTTAGAGAGAGACTTTTTTCCGCTTTTGCCTTTTTCGAAAGTGTATACATGCAGAATTGACACATTTTGCCGGAGAGCATGGCGAAAAATGTAATTGTAATATTCATAGTTTTTCGAGACGAGATTGAAAAATTTGGTATTTGGAATGAGTCAAAGTGTGTATGGTGTGTTGTGCATTGCATTTGTTATTTATGATATAAACCATATGCTGATTAATATATTTGATAGGCGATTTATCATGTCAAATAGTGCAGAGCATTGGCTTTATAGTATGCAGTCGATGCTCACATCTACGTCGGCTGCGTCAAACCACATGCAAATGAATTTTGAAATACTATTACGAAAGAATTGCTGTGTGCTCATGCATCATTATCAGCGGATAAATGAAGTTGTTTTAGTGCACTTTAAATGCGAAACAAAGTTACTAATTAAATGCAATGTAATTGAATAAAAACACGTTGTTAATGGGCGGTTGCTTTTTCTCTCTCTCTCTCTCTCTCTCTCTCTCTGTTTTTCTCCATAATAACGAACATCAAGAACAATCAATTCATTGTGCGCCACAGCTACACACACAATTGCATCCAAAAAATATAGCCATCTCAAGAGTGAAACTAATTGAATTTCTGGTGCAGAGTTCAAATCAAGTCGTCCACTCAAGATCCATACATGTTTGAGATTGATCCAGCGTTTTTTTCTTCTTCTCCGTTTATTTAGATCTGGTCGAATCGTGTGTTCATGTTTATTGTTTTCGATAGAAACAATGTTTATGTTCAAGTATTTTTTTTTTTGACTATTTTTTAAAAGAAACGAATGGAATTGATTCCAACACATGCAAAACGTAAATGATCCCATGTCAAAGGCGATGAACATGTGTTCATGACAACCAACAACATCAAAAAATGAACAAAAACAGTTACATGAAAAGTCGAAGCAAATGGCATTTGCCCGAATTATGAGCGAGTCTTGGGTATTTGAATCCAGCAGATTTATTATTAATAAAATTTGACGAAAATAAGCAAAACAGCTATAGAATATTTTAATTTTGTTTGTACAACGAACAAACACAGTTTTATGGCGTCACTCACAACCACTTGTGTTGTCATTTCATTCAAGTTGTTTCGAAAATGACACATTCCATGTAATAACTACATTTTCAATTAGGCAAATTGTCGTTTTATTTCTAACTTCATTGCAATTGCACGATCTGTGTCGAGAAATGTGAAAACTTGAACGATAAAACTCACAATTAAAACGGTTCGGAGTCTTATGTGATCGGGTGAATAAAATGTAAACAATGTTTTGTTAGAAAGTTGTGACATTTGCGTGGCTTCTTTCTGACCATGTATTTTTGTTTTAAGCTGAATTTACGTTGGTTTCAATCGGATCATCATAAATGACAATATAATTTTGCGATTACGTGTCATAATATGAAAATAAATCACACATAAATTCGGATAAAAATGTGCGTTACCTAATCAGAGGCGAAAAGAGACATTTGTAAAAAAAAAAAGATATCACTAGGTTGAATCACGCGTGGCGGTGAACTCTCTGTGATTTTTCAATTAATTCGGTTCGATCAAACGGCCCACGTTAATGAATCACATACACCCAAACGATCAATTCATTAATTCGGAAAACAAACTTTTCACAATATATGAATGATGTATATTATGATATCTATTGAACATTTGCATACACTCACGCAGAGCCAACTGTTACAATGAATGGGCACAGTGACAAGTCGATCACTGGAGTAGGTTTGTGATTTCGAAGAAATAAAAAAAACAACAAACGGCTTTTGCTGCTAAGAAAACAGAAATCGGTGGCGTTGTTTTTCTGTTGCACGTTCTCGTTTTATTTAATCGCAGAAAACATTTGTATTGACCATATTGAATAACAGCTTAAAGTAAGCGATAAAAAAAGTATATAAGTAATATGTTGAATGACTATCAATACGATTGACGTTTTTGATCACCGAATGAATTGCTTGAATATTGGCGGAATTAAGACATGAGCGGCAAAGAAGCGATTTCTGAATCACCAATAAAATTGACACAAATCGTCAGTGCGGCATGAATCATTCGTACGCGGTTCAGAGCGTTTGAAAACAAGGTATAAATATACAATGTTTTGCACAAAGTCACTTAATTTCACTTTGTAAATGGTTCACATAAAAAATTGATAAGTAACTCACCTGATATTTTTCAAGATTCAACGGTAACGAATTGTTCATTTCGATTTAACTGATTTTTCTCTTGATAACGATCGGAAATTTAACGACGAAATTTATTTGAATTTAAATTTGATTGTGTTCAACACAATATCGTTTCGAATATTGAAGTTAGTACATTTGTTTTTCGTTCGATTCACTTAACACATCTGCGTGCAATGGCAACGCATTTAACCATTTTTATCACTTTCGTTGGTCGATGAAACTCGCCAATATCGCGGTCTTCTGTTGACGATGATTTAGGGCATTTGATGTGTACATTTGCACTTAATTGAATGCCCCTTTTCAATTTAACGTCAATTATGTTGTGTATGTGTGTGGCAACAGTATTCGGATACGCTGTGCTGGATATCGAAACCAATTATGTTAAATTGTAATGCATCACACGTACAAATTGATGCTTCCTTTTTTTATATCCCGATCCGCGGTTATTTCATTTGATACGCGCCAAGTGTGTTAAATTTATGATTGTCATTTGGTGTTAACGCTTCCAGTTCCTGTTTTCGTTTTCGATGCCACATTCAATTTAAACACAAACAAAAAGAACAACGAACGGAATTTACGGTCCAAATTTGGACGATTGTGTAGGGGGGTTCGTGTCACAGGTTTCCAGCACATTCAATAACGTTTTCGCTGTTAATAATCCAAAAAAAAACCACAACTACTACAATTTCGTTTCATTGACCCGACAGAATTTTAGAAAAGATCAAACAAAAATTGAACATCATTTCAATTGAGATTTGACACCGACAAAAAAATGTGTCTATTTTTAATCGTGGATATCGTATTTGAAATAAATACTATTATGTCATTCGTCGTTATAATAATGTTTTTTTTTTTTATCAAATTCACTTAAAATTGTCACTTCGCCGCTAGAGTATCAGATTGGTTTTCGGAATTTACAATTGATTTCATGTCAAACGCAATGCCACTTATCAAAATATTATTTCTAATGAAAAATCAAAAATTCAGTAAATACACGTAAGATTTGGCAGCCAATGAAGCAAATGTGATACGACTGACGATCGTCGAACGAATGAAAAATGCAACTAAGTCGCACGAACGCTAACACAGCACTACTCTCACTCAGCTGCCGCTATTTTGTCTTTGGTCTTTACGTTTTCTCTCTCTCTCTTTTTCCTTGTTTTTCTATCTCTCGTACGCTCTGTCTCTGCTTCTATACCATTCACCGCATGCTTGTAAACAGTGCGGTGCGTGTTTTGTACTGTTTTCTATATATATTACTTACGGCGTTAAAAACATAACATTAGAATCAGACCGATCTTTGACTGTATTGCAAAAAGAACACGATTTTTTTTCCACTGATTTCAATCACAATGATATTTCGATTCTAATGTAAGTTGTGCATAGTACAACATTTCAAGGCAAATCACATTTTTTATGACTTTCGTAATGGGACTGAATGTATGCATGTAAAGTTGAATTTGCCGCCAATAAATATTAGAAAAAGAAGTCATTCAAATTGATGAGTTTGATAAGTGTACAGGTATGCAAGGAATGAAATGTAACGGGAACATATGTATTTCAATTGGCTACTCGATGTACATACGTACGACATCATCTTATCTTTTTGTTCGAGTACTTCTGGCTTGTACTGCCTTCTGCTAAATTACAACAAACATTTCGGAAGTCTTTCTACGTATTTAAATTATACACGGATATGACTAATGCATCATGAGCGAAGGTAACATTGCTCAACTCGTTTTTGAATGAAAACGAAAGCCACAATAATAGTGCAGCAAATACCATTACAATGACATAATGGCTTTGTTTTTTTTTTTTTTTTTTTTTTTTTAATTTCAAGCACATTTGTTTTGCTCAGATTAAACATGTGCAACAAATTGAAATTGAACAAATATCTCGATATATAAATCTCTCGCTCACCAAATATTAACAAAAAATTTGAATTTTAATTTGGAACTGATCGATGCTCAAATGCTTTGTGCTCACAGCATGTTCACAACTAATTAAAATTGCTTGCCAATTTCGGAAATTCATACCAAATTATTGGCGAATTAGTTGAGACTTAATTATGTGCACAAAACATCATTAGTTTCATATTTATAGAAGAATGACGTGATGCGATAAAAAGCTGACTTCTCACAAAAGTATAACAATTTTTTTTTCAGTTCATTTTAAATGACCTTGAGATCTGTCTAAAAATAACTTTGCACAGAAGAAAAGAAATGAGACGACAACGCAATTTATGTGATTAATTCCATTTTATTTGATAGTGTAATCAATCTTATTTCTGATCTATTTTGTCCGTTTATCGTTCGTTAGTTATGAAAACAAATGTTAGTAATAAAAACAAGAGATTAACTCATTGTAATTGGACTGGTTAAATATGGTTATTGTAGGCGAACCGATTTGCTACCTGGACACTCGCCGTCGCTCAATTTCACCAATTCTGTTCACAGAAATGTTTAAAGAGAGAGTTTATTTAGTGTGATCATATGATTAATTCTTAAAATCAATTAGCATCAACATACTTTCGTCATTTTCGCAATTGTATTTTTCCATGACGCAAACGCTACCGAATGACTTCTTTTCACGATCGTTCTGGGTGCCTTTTGGTCCAGCACAAACTGGCACATAGTCCAAATTACACTCTTTACAATCTTTTGTGTTTGGCGTTACGCCGGGAGCGGCGAAAATCGAGCTGATTACCAGCAAAACTATGAAAGAAGAGAAAAATGAGAGAGAATGTGTGTGTGTGTATGACATTGAAATGAACAAAGTAATCAGTTCAGTTAAATTGCGTCAAACTAGTGTTTAATTGGTGTGAATACAGGAAACGATCTTAATCAAAATGAATCTTTTATTCAATCTTGGCGTTCTAGTTGAACTCATTTTTAACTTAAACAATTGAAATGATTTTGTCCAATTTAGTTTTTTTTGCGCGTTCATTTTTTAATTTTTATACCCGTCGTGTTATGTTCCAATTTCATATGATTATTTTTTTTTTAATTTTACGAAACCCTATCGACAAGCACATAAAAAGAATGGATGTACGACTGGACGAAATATGCAAAATGTACTTCGATATCATTGTTTACATTTAATTCACCTTACTCACTGCTTTTTTTCTACTTACCAACAATACCGAACAAAATAATTCTCATTTTTTATGGTTGGCTATCAATCTTAACTGAGACACACAAAATATTCAAATTGCGTCGATTTGGATTTTGCTGAATTTGCTAATATTTCGGAGTGGTTAGCAAGAGTGCAAAATAACAACTGAAACAGTTCCAAAGCAAACCGTACAATTTATAGTGATGACACAACTAATTTTCTCTGGCTAGAAAAGGGAATGGAAGAGCAACGAAAGAGAAAAAAATACCGCTAATCACTTTAAAGTGAGACGTGTTATTTTTTGCAATACGCGCAAAATCATTGTGTTCCATATGATATGAGTTGAATTGGTGAATTTTAGAACATATATATTCTTCCCTGTCACTCAATCACATTTCCGCATACAATAAAACAATTACTGATGCCATGGTGAGTGGACACAATGTCGATCATCCGATTTTGTCGTACAACATCATTGTTAGAGTGCTTTTTTTATTCGCTTTACGCTATAAATATACAAAAAAACGTTTTTGTAATTTTTTTGGCTTGAATTCAATCGTACAAAGTGTTCAATACTTGATGACAACAAATAAAGAAATTCATTTGGAACCCTTTTGGTATACAAGGCTGATCAAAAATGACCTGAAAAAATGAATGAAAGGTATCACTTTTTCCAAACTGATAATATTTTTACTAGAGCCACAAGGAAATTTTCTATTGATTTTGGATGGGATCGTGGAGGCAGAGGAAACGAACACCTCGAAAATGGCATTTTTTGAAGAAATGGTTGAACAGATCTGAGGTATCCTAGTGATTTATTTAAAATAGACCCTAAGAATCACGTTGAACAGTTATTTTATTATATCAGTCCAACATTTGAGCAAGAAAATTTCACCCAATTACTTTGTTATTTCTGGTGTGGGTTGATGGGACCTCTAACTGTCTCCTGAGTGGGAAGAATAGTTTAATATAATTGCTGCCCTTCCGAATAAAGTGATGAAATAGGGAATTGAGATTTATTTTGAGGTCCGTGGATGGATTTGTTTCAAATTTGTGACGTAGAGGTTTGAAGGATGGTACTTCTCAAAAACATTATCTATCAATTTGGGAAAAGTGACACCTTTCATTCATTTTTTCAGGTCATTTTCAATCAGCCTTGTATAGTTCAAATGGATCGTATTTATTGAAAATATCTTTTAATCTGTGGATTTATATGAATAAAAAAAATAAACGTATAAAATGCGAGAAATAAATCCGACGTAAATGTTGATTTAAGCTCTATATTTTTGGAAAAATAATCAAAATAATCATAGTTTGGCGAAATCTTAAATGGCAATTAAATTCAAGCAGATTTTATGTTCTATATTCCTATCAACTAAATGCAAAATAAATTGTTAAATAAACAACTATTCAGGCACATATAACGAACCATTTGAAATATACTCAAATATGTGATCCTAAATACGATGAAGTACTCAAGATAAACTCAAGTACTTAATGTATGCACCACTGATATTTTAGAAAAGAGCGAAATTTAAATTAAAAGATTTATTCGTAGCATAAAACTCTTGAAATATAATCGAAATAACACATTTATAAGGGAAATAAATTTCATTTAATTAAATATAAAACATTTTCTTCCAGCCACCATATGTTGGCTGTTGTTTAAATATTGCTAATCAAAATCCTTTTTTCAATTCAAGTGGGTTCTATAAAACCACCTACACACACACGTTGAAAGCGTATTGTGACTGTGTCAAACATTTCAAAAAGCAGTGTAAGTACACATATAGCAAAGTTAAGCGCTCAAGCTTAAATGTGTGTGTATTGCATGCTTTCCTCTTTGCTCCATTCTGCCGTTTGTATTGAAGTTGTTTGGTATACTGTCTTCGTTTTCGAAATTATTTACAAGCACATAAGTTTAGCAGACATAACGAACCCGAAACAAAGTACTGAATAGAAACGTAAGTAATTTCCATAATTAAGGCTAAAATTAATCAAAAAATGTATAAAAATCCGTGTCTAATGTGCATGAAAAATCAATTCGTAGAAAAATGTCTGCAAAATTAATGGAACATTTGATGAGCCGACCGATTGCAACAATTGTAGCATCATCGCATGAAAAAAACAACGTGAATGCCCTAAAAGTAATGTGCATCGTGGACTATCATCTTGAAACAATGAATCTGTATCCCGAAATTACAGTGACTTCAAAATTGTCGCATCAATTGCTGAGCTTCTATTCGTACGGATCGTTCAAATACTTCAACCACAAATTGCCGAACTATTTTTCTGGCAAAAAGGTACTCAAATGCAAGTATTGTGAGCTGTTTGGTCCGTATTTGGTGATGCTGGAGCACATGATCATCAATCACAATTTTCATGCAAATGCAAAACTTTGTATGTGGTGCGAGAGGATCGAGCTCAATTCACACGCGGTGCAAAATTCGCTGAATCAGTGCTATGACAAATACATCGAAACTCAAGGATTGAACACAGCCAAGCATCCAAAGGTCATCAAACGATTCTACGGTATGTTGAAATCATTGGCAAAAGTGCTTCGTGTGAGAATCAAGTGCGACGAAAACGCTAAAAGTGCTCATGACTGCATCGACCGTACGGACTATGAAAAGAATGAATCAATGACCAACGAAACTATTGTCCAACCGCCAAAACGCCAACGTTATAATGGAATCGATCAAGCGGCATTAAATGATCTCTATGATAAAGCAATGGTACACTTTTATGGTGACAAAGCGCATGAATATCGGTGCAACGATACCGGCAATGAGATTGACACGGAACAAAATACTTTTGTTCATATTTTCAGACCACCTGATTTTGTCATTGAAATAGATCCAGTTCAAGTCGATATTTCACAATCACCGTCGCAGTTTGAAGCTCCGCACTCAACAACATTGGAGCCAAAACAAACCAATTTGGATATTGGCGCATCGCAAGCATTGACCAAATCAACACTAGTGGAAGTGGCACCGGGTTAAGTATTCTCCAATTTCATTGCTGCTGCATTGACAAACATCAAGGACGAACAGTTGAAGAAACAGGCGCAATTCGAAATACATCGCACGGCGGGCATTTTTTGGGCAAAAGATATAATCATGGAAACTGAAAAATATAAACGCAACAAGCGCTGAGTTCATAATTTTATTATTTTCTCTCGAATAAATCATCATACTTTTGTAGTTAAATCATTTTCTTTGTTTGTTTTCATTGAATCATCAACATTCGTACTGAAACTCATATCATTTATTCAGAATATAGATCAACATGTTTTAGTGTCCAAAGTTATCGTTGTGTGAGTATAAAATAATGATCCCATGTCATATTTTGCATTATGAATTCTAGTATTAACGCATTGACTTTAAAAGATATGGAATATTCCTGTAAAACGACTGCAAAATTGACTCAAAGACTATGCCGCTTCCATTGATCATTTGGATTGACCACTTTGATATTTATCTCCGTTATCGTTTTCCACAAAATTGCTTTATTTATCGAAACGTTCCAATTGATTATTTTTTCTACCAACGGACTTTTGTGATCAAAAACATACGGCTCAATTTGTACTTCAATAAAACGTTGACAGTCGTTGAATGTCAACAGTGTCGTTGAATCGAATGCTGTATGGAGTATGCCAGTGTTTCAACTTTACAATGTAAGTAAATTGTTAAACAATCATTTGAATTTCGACTACTCAGGGAGTTTCTTAAATGGTGACTGGCGATGATCCGATTTTTTCCCAGCCTACTTATGTTTATTATTTTAATGTAAAATATGATTTTAGGCAATAACAATGTCTTTGATATTTTTTGTCATTTTTTAATGCTTTTTTATTTAATTCAAAATAAATTACAAATAGTGCGTAATAATCATTCTCTAATGTAAATATTGTTCATTTCAAATTTATAATTCAATATAATTTGACAGATCGAAGTATATCGTTATAGTTTCATTCTAACAGGACTAGTACCTTGTGTGTATTGAAAAATGTATTTCAATGTATGTATGTGTGTCTCACACTAAAGTTTCAATTTTTACACAACTAGAACTATAAAAAGAGCGCGCATTAAACATTTCATATTTCTTCTTGCATTAAGCGATCATTAGGAAAGAATAATAAACAAAATTTCATTATTCAACACAAATATCGTGGATTTTTGAATAGAACGCAAAAATGAAAATGCAAACAATTCAAACTGATTCAGAGAGATTCTCAAGAATAAACATAGAGAAAGGATTACAGTGCTTTATGGAATGCGCATCGGTTTCAGTGCTTGTGCATGTGTGAGTTGACCGCATATTTATTTCGTCACACTTTAACGACATCGTGTCGTTGCTTTCGCCCATCACATACTCGAGTACAGTGCTGACGACAACAAGTTGCTGTGGAAGAAATTGAGAGAAAACAAAAAGATTTTTTGTGGCAGGATTTTTGCGGTAAGTGTCGACAATATCAAAAAAAAAAAAAACAATTCCATTTGGATATGGATATAATTCTAATAAAACTTATTGTTTGTAGATTTTCTCTGCCTAAAAATGAGTTCTATACTCATTGAGCATTTGAAAAGCCGACCGATTGCACCAATTTATGACGCATTAAATGAAAAATATCACTTGACTGTGCTGAAGATGTTGTGTGTTATCGATTATCACATCGATATTTCGGGAATGTATGCAGAAATCGATAAGATGCCGAAACTGTTGTCGCAATTGCTTACATCGAAAAATTCATTTGCTTCGTTCAAGTACTACAGCTATAAGCTGCCAACGAATGTGAAAATTGAAAATAAATTGTTAAAGTGCAAGCACTGTGAATTATTGGCACCATATTCAACCACTTTGGAGCATATGGCATTTTGTCACGACTTCCACGTCAACGTGAATATCTGTGTGTGGTGTGAAAAGTGTGATTATCACCAACATTCGTTGGAAGAATGCTACGAAGCTTACATGGCAAAACACCAATTCAGCAGCACCTTTTATCCACCGGTGATCCCACAATTTTACAGAATGCTGAAAAGGGTGGCGAAGAAATTGCGCGTAAATATAACGCACAGTCAATACTTTAAGAATGCGTCGAATAAGCATTTGGAGACCATTCCGCTAGATGAAGATGATGATTCCATGAGCCGTGATATCATTGTTTTCACGGCAAAACGTACATCAAGAGTTTTGGATGCAAATGAGTTGGAAACAAAATTTCAAAAGGCAATGCAATACTTTCACATCAATTTTTGCCATTTTAATGACGGCAACATCAACGCAATTCCATCGGCATCACGTTTTAAGAATACCGGCAACAACAATGCATCGATGTGGAATGTATTTGGTCCATCGTCGACAACGAACGGAAGTACACGCAATTTTGGCACAGACGAAGTCACATTTGAGACAAATCAACCATCAACTAGTTTTGAATCGGCCAATTCAACGTCGCAATTCAATGTACCGCATTCATCGACATCGAACTTTTACTCGATGACACCATCGCCACAACCCCAATCACCAATTTTCTCTGAAGTGCCGTCAGGAGAACAGAACTTTTCTCATTTCATCGGATCGGTTCTACACAACATCCGCGATCAAGCATTGCGAAAACGTGCCAAGTTGGAAATTCAAAGCATTGCTTTCAAATATTGCGCTGAAGATGCCAACAAACAATTGACAGAAGAAACTTACTTTTACTGAATGTTCGCGTTCTTCTTATTCATTATTTCATTTTCATTCAAGTATTTCACTTGGAATTGAATTTTCTACTAAACAAATCATTGTTTTAACTACTAAATAACTATTAAATGACAATTTAAAATTGACCAAAATAATATATTTAAAGGAAATATATGAAATAAACAAAAAAGATATTTTTGTAATTACTTATATTTTTCGGTATTTTGACTGATATGATAATTATCATAGTGAACACAGGCGAACAATTACTGAACAAATAGAAAAAATACTGAAAAGAGAATACAAAGTATTGAAAGAGTATTTATGAACAAAAATTGGTAAATATGTTAAAAACAACTCTTTTTCTTTCTAAATTTAGAGTGATGGTATTTCAAAAATCCCGCCCAGAAGATTCTTCTCATAATTTACGATACCGTTAAATCATTCACCGCCGAATTTCATCACACTATACAAACGAACACAATTCTTTGCACTGAAAACACAAATGACATTTCAACTGCACGTGTGTTGAGACTGTTTATATATAGTGCAAGAGGTGGCGCTGACTATATCACATTTTGATTGAAACTAGTTATATGTTATTTGAATGAATTAATAACATAGAAAAATAGTTCGGAAATAGTTCGTTTTAAATATATATAAAATTGAATGAATTATTTGTATTTTTTTCAAAAAAATTGCATAGAAAGATTTTGTACTAAAAAATTTTTTCAATAAAATATAAAACGAATGATGCAGAAAAATAGTTCGAAAATAGTTCGTTTGAAATATATATAGCTTTCGATAAATTATTTGTAATTTTTTCGAAAAATCTGCATATGAAGAATTTGTACTAAAAAATTTTTTTAATAAAATATAAATAAATGATGCAGAAAAATAGTTCGTAAATAGTTCGTCACAATTATATATAATTTTTATAATTTATGTATTTTTACAAGTTTTTTGGAGGAATGTGAAGGTTCTATGTAATATATGAGTTCATTTAAAATTAAATAAAAACGTTAGAAGTGAGAAAATCATATGTATGGAACGAACTAATTGTGAACTATTTTTGGCAGTTTTATTTTATTGAATTTAATCCATTTTTTCCAATTTTTTGGGAAAAATCAAAATGTTCAAGTTTTCGGAAAAAAATAAAAATATACCATAAAATCATATGATATGGAACGAACTATTTACGAACGATTTTTTGGTGAAAGAATTTTTTTCATATCTCTTTCGAGCTCGAAAATTCAAAATCAAAAATTTTGATTTTGAAAAAAAATTGCAAAAATTAAAAAAAAGTGCAAATATTCTCCTCGATTCAGAACGAACTATTTACGAACGATTTTTTGGTGAAAGAATTTTTTGAAAATTTTATTATTTGCGGAAATTTTACAAAAATGGTTTTTAGTACAAAAATTATCTCGGCCCCCAAAAACGAACTATTTTTTTCCTTAAAGGAACGCAATGAACTATTTACGAACGATTTTTATGTGAAGGTCCCATTTAAATATTCGAATGTCGAGGAAAAAACTTCACACACCTTGATCAACAATCGTTAGTATCTTATCAGTTAGTAATTATCTTCATATTTCAATATTTCGAATTTTACAGAAAATGTTGGAAAAAGGTAAAATAAAACTTCACATTACATTTTTTGGCACTTCAATGATTTATCAACAGACATTGGGGCTAGAATGCGGCTCGTACGATTTTCTGAGTTTTTTTTTGCCTAGGGACATATCACGAAAACAAATGCATCATTTTTGAATAAATATGCTGTGCTTTCAATGAATGCAGCAAATGTATCACAAATTCAACAAATGTTGAGCAAATATACAAATGTATCACAAATGCGGCATTGTTTGCCTTCTAGATAGCTTGTTGAAAATGGCTTAAATAAAATTGAACTAATTAACTTCAAGTCGCTTCAAGTATAAAATATTTAGAATTTTAATATTATCAACTTTTTTTTATTTTGTTGTCCGAAATATTAAAATTATGCTGAAATAATTATAATATTTCTAACTTAACCTAACTTTCGCTTTGCAAATGTTGAACGTGGTTGAACGTAACAACTTTAAACTGTCTAGTGGAGACGGTAGTGAATTCGCCGCGCAAATAAAAGCTCTTTGACATCGGTCTGTTTTTGACGTTTGATGTAAAACAATAACAAATATGAAGCGACAATAACAAATCATATTTGTTATTGTTTTACATCAAACGTCAAAAACAGACCGATGTCAAAAAGCTTTTATTTGCGCGGCGAATTCACTACCGTCTCCACTAGACAGTTTAAAGTTATTACGTTCAACCACGTTCAACATTTGCAAAGCGAAAGTTAGGTTAAGTTAGAAATATTATATTTATTTCAGCATAATTTTAATATTTCGGACAACAAAATAAAAAAAAAGTTGATAATATTAAAATTTCTTAATATTTTAAACTTGGAGTTAATTATTATCATTAGCTGCATTTACACAGTCAAGTATACAAATGTCGTAAATCAGGTCAAATATTTGCAAATGTGTAAAAATATTTAAAAAAAACTTGCAAATATCTTTGGAAATATGCAAATTTTTTGCAAATACAGAATATTTGCAAATGGTGATATGCCCCTGGTTTTTGGCGAGAAAATAATTTTTTTTACAAGTTTTTTTAATAGTTTTTGATTTGATGATCAACAGTGTCACGGTGACCCATGGAACGATGTATTCGAAATTCCGTCAATTAATACTCGCAACTTTCTTTATGTTCGAGTTATGAATTCAAACTAAATCAATGGGATGTTGGTTTTTTTGGACAGCGATGTTTTTCGACTTCCATTTGTTCAGTGGTTCTTCTTGGCTCTGTGAATATAAAACAAATAACAACGAAATCAAAGTCTGCTCTTTCATTTTTTCAAAACATAAGAATAAAAGTAATTTACTTACAATGGCAAAAAAACTCGTATGATATTAGTCATGGTGATTTTCTTGTTGCACACAGGACAAAGCTTACGATTTCGAGCAACGTTTGTGATGCAATTTGTACAGAACATGTGACCGCATTGGGTTGACGATACCTTTTGGTTCTTCAAGCTCTCCAAGCAAATGGAGCATTCCAGTTCGTTTGATTCAGCTTCAGCTGGGCTTGAATCGACTTCTTCTAGCTTATCCACTTTGACTTTTATTTCAAAGGTAATGCTGTTGTTGACAATGAACCTGTTTTTTGGTTTAAATAATTTACACCATTTAACCACTGCACGAGAAATAGAATTTGCATATTTGATGCGGCCATTGCAAGAATGTTTGAGATCTTTGTGTCCTCCCCTTGAAGATTTCATTTTGAAATCAAACTTAACGTTGTACATACACTTCGCAGATTCGTCTACACATTCAACAGAAATATTGAGTTGATCTCAAACCTTCTTAACAATCAAACGCCAATGCACACTTTGCAGCACGAATTTCGGAGTTTTGACGGCGATAAGATTGTCGATGTTGTTCACTGTGACCTTCAAAGTAACTTGGCTGCTTTCGTCGCGACGTTTGTTGATATAAACAAGAAGTTTACTAGGATTTTCATCGTCTGGATCAATTACTTCAACGTTGACGTTTAACTTGATCATGCCGTCTTTTATATAATTGTTTTTCGCATCAAATAAATCTTCCCATTTGATGAAATTTGAACGTCCATGACCAAATCCGATGTTATCAAAAACATAGGCAAGATCCATTTCAATTGTATTGCGTTTGACACCAAAGGAAAGTAACTTCAAATGGCATTTTGCTGCAACTTCCCAATCACGTGGTTTTTCTTTCTTTTTACAATATAAATATACTGCAAGCCATTCTTCAGTTACGACAGATTTCATTATCTGGATCTTCCATGGAATTTCTCCAACGTCGAACTCCGGTGAGTTGAAATTTTTCAATTTGCTGACTGGAATTCGCAGATTGAACTCTGACTTTGTGTGTCTAATGCTTGTATCTGCCATCTTAAATTTTGCTCTTCTGGTCGACAATATTTCAAATTATTAAACTTCCTATTTTTTCGAACTATTTTGTGTACAATTCGAATTAAAGGATGTAGTTTCACAATCTTAGAAAATGTTTATTTATAGTGGGAAACTCTAACTATCTCACACGGAATGTTTTGAATGTCATCAAACTATTTATATTGGAGAAATTCGCACCACAAAAGTCCTCAATACACATGCACTGATAGATCGAGCGAATGAAATACTAACTACTTGTTCAGTGGACAAGTTTTTACACACAAAGTTCGATTATTACACACGATACAAAGAAATTTACTCGTCGAGTTTGTATGTATATAAGAAAATTGATATGGAAAACAGAAATAAATAATCAAAATTTCAAATGAAATACAACGCAGCTCTTGAAATACAATAATAAAAAACAAAATAAACCAGCAAAACTATTTGCATAAAACGTTTTTGCTCATTGGCCCTCTGGTAAACTATAGAAACAATGAAAAACCGATTTAGTTAGGTAATTAGTGAATTCATTACAGAATGTTCGAAAATGTTTGTTGAAAATTCGAAATCGTTAATATTTTTTTACATTAAATAGAAAAACGTTGCATTTAAACTGATATTCTATGGTCTGTCAACGTCAATGTCAACATGTTTGAATTTGAAACGAGTGAAAAATGGAATGACGTTTAAATCAAGTTTCCTCTCGTTTCGAATTCATTCACATGACAACATTGACATGAACAGTTCGCCGAACACATCAATGTGACGGTCTCGTAATTTGTATAACCAAAATGTTTATGATATTAAGAAAAACAAGTATTTGTGGAAATTCTAAGCCATTTCAACAGGTTTCCAACTATGCAAAAATTTTCAAACTGTTGATAAGTAAAGAAGAACGTGCAGCTAAATTACAAAAAGAAAGATTTGAATTAGTTCGAACATGCATAACATCGGCATTAAAAAATCGAAGAAGTTTGTCCGTTTCAGAATTCAGAACAATCGAATCGGAAATGAGATCAAAATCTTATCATAGAATACGAGACCATATATTTGATGTTTTTTTTACTCTTCGGCCGCCAAATGACTCGATGGAAAATGCGAGAAATTTTATTGAAGCATTCGATATAAAGGACGATCTAAATATAACATCAAAACTCATTCGGCTTTATGCAAAGAAGGCGTCCGAATCCCAGTTAACAGAAAAAGAGGAGCAAGAATTGATCGGCCGGTTTGTAATTGTTAATATTCACGTTTCCATTAACTGTTTTCATAACAATGCTATTGTTTTTCTATTTGCATTAGGTGTGATGCGCTAATAGCTAAAGAGTTCCATGCCCTTCCAGAAATGAATTCAATAATCGTGAATGGACTATGTGCCACAAAAGACTGGCGCAAAGTAATTGAACTGCCCGCATTATGCAAAAATTCAGTAAATATAATTGCACGTAAAGCGTTGAAGGAAAATGAGATCGATATGGCTTGGGATGTATTACATAAACTATTTTCATTTCCAAAACATCATCAACATTTGAATAGCAAAACCATTCAATCAGTTGCCAAATATTTTAATAGAAATCCAAAAAGTATTCCGACAAATGCTAACAAACTATTTTCGCTGTGCGAAAAACTCAAAATGCTATTCACTGAACCGGCAATAAAGGAATTGAGAGATGTTCTGGAAAAACATGGTCATCAAGCAAAAATCATCAATATGGGCTTTTCGTAAGACTGAAAATCAAAATGATCATGTGAACACACAGTTAATTTCTTTTATTTTACTTACAGTGGCATCTGTAGTACGTGCAAAAGTCAACTTGAAAAATCAAAACCACTGAGCACCACTCAATTCAACATGCTACGAACAGAATTTATGGACAAAGTTGTAAAAGGTGCTGATATTTATCAAAAAACAACGCCTGAAGAATGGAAATCGTTTGAAGAGGTGATCAGGGAAAACGGACCATTCGATATTGTAATGGATGGCTTAAATGTTTCTTATTTAGCAAAGAAAACTGTTGACCAAGCTAAAGCTAACAACCAAAGTAGCAGCTTAAGCAAATTGCACTTTAATCTTGACGGCAGACCCAACGTGCATACGCTTACAAATGCAGTGAAACAACTACATGACGAGGGCAAACGCGTTTTGGTCGTTGGTAGAAAACACATGAACCGTTGGCCAAATATAAACAATATTCGAAAAATTGCCACTCTTTTCTTAGTTGATAATATGTAAGCAGCTCTTCTTCACATGTCATAAACATTCGAAATTAATTTATGACTGATTTCAATTGCAGATCTAAAGATGATATATTTTTACTGTATGCAGCCATGCACAGCGGCCAAAACTCTTATATTTTATCAAATGACTTTATGCGAGATCATAAATTTGCAATCGGGCGGTATAATGAATTGTTTAAATTGTGGCAACAAGAACAATGGTATGGATTCACACTTGGACAAAATAAACCAATCGAACTTGTAAAACCGATGCAATATAAAATGTACATTCATAAAGTCGGCGACTACTGGCATCTGCCGTTCAAGACCAACGAACATTTGGAAGCAAAAATGTGGAATAGCTATGAATTGCCCGAAGATTGGGCATGCATACGAATTAAGGAAAATGTTGAGTGTGAATAATACAGCCCCGGTGGGACATTCGTAGAACTTTTAGCTATTAAATTAATTTTATTTAATTCTGGTCGAATTTTTAAGAAAATAAAAGTGTTTACATTTATTTTATTGAATTTCGATAAAAAAAAAATACGTATCATTAATGCTATAGTTGGAGCGAGAGACTATAGATTTGATTTTCATTGCTTTGTGGCTAAAGAAACTCAATATTTACTTGAAATTGACTTACGAAGTATGTACATATTGTTCTTCTGATTATCAGAATCTGATATGCGAAATCGATGTGGAGGTTGCGAAACTAATTTTAAACTTCATGTCATTAAATGATTGTGAAGGTGATTTCATTTTTTGACAGTTTAAATGATAAGTTCTTGGAAGAATATTCTGAACGGCGACAAAATCTCGAAATTCAATATTTAGAATCAGATCACTATTCGAATAAAGGCTTGCCAGTCAGATGTACTCAAACATAACATCAACATATTCATTCGGTTTCATTTTTTTCGGAAACTGAAGTTGTCGGTCTATCATTTAATGTTCTTTTCTCTTTTTTTCTTATTCAATTATTTTTCTCTGTCAGTTTATTTAATTGCTAAGACTGCTTTGCTTTTTTCTCGGGTTCGCTTTTCAACGATTTCTTTCTACCTTCAATGAAGTATATTTTTTATCTCATTTGCTTTTCTTGACTATGTCTTGACATTGGCATCGTTGTGAAATCATACAATTTCATCACATTTCTTTCTGGCATTCATTGAAGTCTTCGTTCCACTGTTAAAATAAATCCATAATTTTTTTAAACGATGTCAGTGTTTTTTTTTTTGAGAGATTTCGTAAGTCGTGTCAGCATTTTTATTTCTTGGAAATAAATTTGTCAAAGAAGACGTCAGCAAAAAAAAATCTCGTAAACGGCTATTTTCAATTTACTCGTTTGAATATTGTGTATTGAACGGAGCGACTCATTCAATATAGATAGATAGTTTGTGTGTGTGTGTAGTTGTGTATATCACCACAAGACGCGATGCAACGGTGATGTGCCTGAATACAAACACACTGCTATGACACATCGTATTGGTTTGCATTAGTCCTAAAGCTGCTTTCGTGTTCGATGCGAACTCTGTAAATTATTCGATTTAGCTGTGGTTTTATTACATTTTTAATCATCATTTGTGCAAATAGAAATTGCATTATTCAGAATTCATATAAAGTAAAATCGAAGGAATAATATTCGGTCGGAATTTCACTTGCAAACATCAAGTGCCAAATTATTTTGAGTATACAAAGTTTTTGTATTCTGTCACTCAATAAAAAATGGCGTTTGCTTAAATAAACACCGTCTATAAAAAAGGAACTGATTTTGAAACGAGAGAGTAAGCATAACCAAAAATGGAGAAAATCCACGAACATTTGGCCGATCGTCCAATTGCGCCGATTTTCAATGCGTCAAATGAAAAGGACAATGAGATCGCAATGAAATTGATGTGTGTGATCGATTATTTTCTAGAAAAGCGCCAACTCAACGGAAAAATTGATGCAGTGCCCAAGCTCCGTGAACAATTGATGCGCTTCTGGTCGTACGAATCGTTTCGGTTCTACAGCTATAAAGCCCCGTACAATTGGTTTGGCAAAGAAATTTTGCAGTGCAAACGTTGTGAATTCATCGGACCATATTTAATGGTTCACACCCACATGGCAATTACGCACGATCTTCATATTGGTCTAAAAAGGTGTGTATGGTGCAGCCGAACGGATTATGAAAAACACATTGCGGACGATACAGCACAAGAATGCTATGAAGTTTATTTGGCCAAAGAGCAACTTCAGCAAATAGACGTTCCAAATGTGGTGCTCAAATTCTACGACATGCTCCAATCAATTGGCAATGCACTTGAAGTAAAAATTGAACGATCACCGAAATTTGCTGGCATCGGCTATGCTAAGAACGATGTATGTAATGCAGATAGTGACTCGGATGGGGGACTAGATCGACGCATTGTGGTGTACAGTCGACGCAGAAAACATCTCAAAGAAATCAACACCTTGAAATTGAATAAGTTTTTTTGCGATGCAATGCAATACTTTCATCCAGATCGAGCATCTGAAATTTGTGAATTGTTTGCTGGCAGCAGTCAAAATAATGAAAAACAATGCGAATACAACAACATAAAACACCGTAAGACATCCAAATATAGTGAGACGAACAATTCAGTTGAAAATGGCCAAGCCACAGATGCCACACAGGCATTTGCCACATTCGTCGCATTGAAAGTGGAAACCATCAAAGATGACGACGTGAAGCAACGAACCATGCGCATGATTCATGAAGTCATTTTCAATGGACAGCAAGAAGACAAAACCAAATTGCCCAATGGAAATGATGAACGCCAATCGTAGGAGATCTAGTGTTCTGCCGCTTTGGACACATTAAATCCATATTACTGTTCACATAGCCTTATAGGGCTATTTTCAAATCATCTCAATCAAACAAAAACATATTTTATTTCGTTTTTATTTTTTTCATAGAAAAATTCCATACGTTTTAAATCTTTATGATTGACGATAGCCTTTTTTGAATAAAATTGGTAAATTATATTTTTAAAATTCAATTTATAGTTCTCATTTGAAATGAACAGAAAACGTTTCAATCTCGAATAAATTCACATTTTTAATATTCTTATACTGGTCGAATTTTATTCTTGACATTTACATTTTTTTTCAGATAGTGATAAAGTTCATTGCTATTTGAAGGAAGCATTGATAAGATAATGCGAAATAGCTAAGATAGCTTTTGAATATGATTTGAATATGTTTCGTTTGACATTTTTGGAGTATAATATTGGATTGTTCACAGATTTATTTATTTATTCGCCTTTCAATGCTGTGACTCCGACTATTCATGTCCATAGAAAAATGCGTTGTAAGCAACATAGTGCGTCTGGTTTGCATGTATACTGATGGTAATTTCTTTTGTATTGATTCCACCACCGCTGACATTTATGCGATTGTCCTCCGATTCCTGTAATTGTTTGAAACGTATTTTGTTGAAATTTTGTTCATTCAATTTGAAAATGATGAAATTGAGAAAAAAAGTACAGAGAAATCATTTACCTGATAAACGGTTATCATGACGAACGTCAAATCCTTGATAGTTTTGCCACCAGCTGGATAAGTTAAATTGACTATTGCATCAGTTTTAATTTTCCATCCAGTTTGCTTGAAAATATGATCCAATTGTTTGTCGCCTGAAAAAAAAAAACATCCATATAATTTGCACCAAACGTCAAAGTCTCTTGTTTTTATATTATGCATTATGTGAGACATTCGGTTCGTTTATTTTACGAAGAATTCTTGATTAATTTCCACAATTACCTTCGACTCGTTCACCAACTGTATAGAAGAAGCGATGACTTTTGCCCAAAGATTGTTTGCCGTATGTGGTTTCTAAAACATTATTTCCACCAAATTTCTCTACATTTTTGTCGTTCTCAGTAGAATCAATGAAATTGTTGTAAACAGCATCTGATGAAATGATTGTGAGGCCAATCGCAAAATTGCACAACAAAATTGAAATAAATGCAAATGTGATGAAATTCATTTTTTGACCTTTTAAATGACAAATTCTTGGAAGAATATTCTGAACGGCGACAAATCTGAAAGCCAACTGACTGGATCACTGTTGTCGCAAACGTATTGTGTACACAGTTTGTGCACATGCAAATAAATAAAACGAGAGTGTGTATGTGGTTAGTGAGAACGTGACAAAATATGCAATACATACATACACTGGTCTAGAAGCGGTTTTCACATTCATAATATGCGCCTTAGACTTTGGTAGACGTGAAGGAACATATATATTTTATATATACAATGAGAAAGTGCGAAACAAAGAGGATGATCGAATAACCAATGTAATTTCATCCTGTATTTATTTTAAAAACACACAGCGCATTAAGCAAATAATTATCAATTCTTTCACTCTTTGAATCACCACATTATAAATTCTGTTTTTGTTAAAAAAATGCGCACTTCTCTCGTACTTCGCATTTGTTTATATCGTAATAAATATAGACGAATGTATGACGAATGGAGCCCAATCAAAGTTCTGTTATAATGATAATAATAAAACCCATTCAATCTGCAATCCAAGTCAGTCAGTTTTATTCGATTATTTTGACTTTCTAATGAATTATTACCATATTAATCAGTGACGATAGTTCAAAATAGAATACTTTTTTCAAATAGAGCATCACTTTAAGAAATGGTTAACCTAAAGTCACACAAAAAATTGAAAGTAAAGTAAATTGAAAAGTAATGATGAATAAAATACAAATCGTTTACACAAAATTGACGGCAAACATTTAATATTCAAAGGGCTGGATAAAAATGTGTTTAAAAAATATGAATTTTTGAAAAATATTAAATCAAAGTATTTCAGCACATTAAACGGTTCTTCCATTGGCGAAAACTTAGTCATGCCAGCCTCTGAAATGTAGATTGCTTGATGTTTCAGTTTTCCATCGAAGAATTTCAATCAAATTGAATGTTCGTTTGGTAACATAAACATCACGATCTTCAATTTTCGTGCACCTTTCAGCCTCATGCGTTTTTCATCAAGTAGTTCGAAGTCGATCTTTTTATCCCGAAAATAAGTAGTTTCAATGAAAATTTTTGTGAGTTTTGCAGATCAACAAAAGTCAAAATCGTTTCGTAGACTTCATCAAAATTGACGAGTTTATCAATGTACAGCTTTTCCAAATTTGGAATCTGAGATTCTTTGTAATCGTACAGCGATAAAACTCGTAAATGTTCAAATGTACTGATTGAAGTGGCCAACTTTCTTTCGATCATTTTGTATGGAAAGTATATCTTCATTTTGTATGGAGCGGGAGTAGCACTTTCGCCAGTTGTTCGTCTGATACAATACATATTCCCTCCATCATCAAATGCAATTCAATATTTTGTTTTTTAATAACACACAGAAATTATGCTCCATAAGAGACTGTATAAAATGCAAAACTGTAGCACTGCTAGCGCCACTACGGACAACTATGGAGTTCTAGTCTGTTGGTTGCAACTGAGCAAAAGTCTTTTCACTATTTGGCGGCAACTTAGTGTAGATTACATTGAATTCCGTCGTGGCGCTAACAGTGTGACATTTTGGGCATAATTTCGGTACGTTTGATAACTTCAACCAATCCATCAAATATAGAGTCATCAAATTCAAAATAATGTACAAAATTCAAATCAAGAAAATGAATGAATCTGTGAATGAAGTGCAAGAATCTATGCAATTTTCGGATTAGATGCTCGCGATTTTCTTTGAAATTCAAGAAAATGGCATTCAACCGAGCCAAAATATGATTATTATTGACAATCTTCTGGCTACTGGTGGAACATTAAATGCTGCCCATCAACTTGTTACCGGTTGGGGTGCAAATGTCAATGAAATTATTGTAATTATGGAATTAAAATCACTGAACGAAAAATATTCATGCTTTAATCGTTGCAGGAAAAAACAACAACAAAACCGCACACAAAAAATAAACCATTTTAAACAATTAAAAAATAACAAATGTAAAAAAAATGAAAACATATATTCCGTTGTTTACAATTTAAACAAATGTTTTATACAGAAAAGCATAAAGACATTTATTTTGTCATCTTTGTTTTTTATGTGATGAATAAATAAAAGAAGAATGGATAAAAATGAAAGTCGATTGAAGAGTTTGAAATTGTTGCTACCTATTATTATTTTTATAAATTAAATTATACAAAAGTACATCAACCCGAACAAAAATTCCCAGATTAAAGGTGCAACGAGATGGACTTATAAACTGACTCTATCCAACAAACAACAACAAAAATGGAAAAACTGCATGCAAATGTAGAAAAGTTATAGTAGTTCGGACCGAATAAAAAATGCGACTTCGTTTTTCTGATGAACTTTAAATTTGAATATTAAAATGTTAGCGATCATAAAATGCTGCAGTTTTGATGGACAATGAAAAAAAAGGAAAAAAACAGACGATTTTACCTAGTAGCAGTTTCTTTTGTTTTTCGGTCGGGTAAGAAGGTCAGAGATGCAAAGAATTTTTTTACCTGTATGATCACTATGGTAGAGAAGTAACTGATGCAGATGATATTCACCACATTTGCATGTGTTCACATGTTCGCTTCACACACATATACCTTGCTTCTTGTACAAGGACCGACAAAAGAAATGACACAAGTATATGGGCACGGGAATTCCCCCCGCATGCAATAGGTCTTTGCGATCATATGGTGCTGGAGAGTCTAACAAACAAGAAGAAAAACAGTATCATCAAGAAAACCGATACACAGTGCTAATATGAGTGGGAATTTTTCATCAAATTATATTTTCTATTCACAAAATGGGATTTTCAATTCGCTTCTGCTGATTTTTGTTTTGCAAAACGTGGTGGGGATGATGGCCAAAACGTCGTCTTTGGAAGATGATCTGCTGAGATACATCATTCAACGCTGAGATTTCACAGAGTATACATCGCTCAAGATTTCAACAACAAATCAGTTAACTTAGATTGTGATACATCAAAATTTATTGTGATAAAATTGACGTGCCAATAGTTATAACAAATTTTGTGGTGACGAAAAAAAAAAAAAACAAACGAAATTGTTTCCGATTTTCTTTTTAAATCTGAGAAAAAAAATAAAAATGTTCATCAAAACGGTGATTTTTGTGTGCCTCGTTGCATTATTTATCGGATTTGAAGCCAGACCAATCAAATCTCCAAATGGTAATTATTTTTAAGTTATTTTTTCAATTAAATTTAAATTATTGTTGTAACCAATTAAAATCGATCACGAGTGCAATTATCAGATAGATTCTTTCCAATGATTTATAAAGTGGTCCCATTCATTTATTCACTTCATAAAAGATTGCGAAAAATAGTTCAATCAGTAGATTTTTTTTGTTTCGAATTTTTTAAAATACAAAAGTTTATTTTCAACATCCATCTAAATGTTTATTACTTGTTTTAATTTACAGTCTTCAAATTGAAGGTATCACATAGTGACATCGATGAAGGTGTTTCCATTGAATTGACTAGAAAACATGACGACCGAAAAACTATGGAATTTGTAAATTATCGTCCAGAATTAATGAATCAGCTAAATCGAAAGCAAACTCGATTCAATATAAAACAAAAACGTAGCAAACGTCGCATTCAACGAAAACAATTGGCGCAATCTCAAGCAAAAATTTTGAGAGCATTGGCATCACAAAAGGACGAAACAATTCATGATTTGGATATGGCAATTCAAAACAGCAACGAAAAAATTGTAATGCGAAACAAGAGAAGTGTGCCATTGAAGGATGTAGCTGAAAAAAAGGAATTACAAATTGAAGATTTGGGACGATTTAGCGAAAACAACGAAGCCAATGAAGGTGATGAGTACAGCGATGTTGATGATGAAAAAGAAGAAGATAATGTTAAAGTAACAGAGAGAAAAGATGAAAAAGTAGAATTGACCAAAAGCGAAACTAACACCAAAATTGACAGCAAGACTACACAAAAATCAAACTCACGCCGCGCAACACAAAATAAGAAACCCGATGCTTATCGTAATTATGCATTCGACACTGCTGATTTGGATCAATTAAGTGAAGATGATGACATACTACAAAGATACTACGGCCGTCATCCAGCCGTTCGACGTTCTGCCAACTATGGATCGTTCACAGATATTATGAAAGCGTCAGCATCCGAAACTGAACACGATAATCGATTCACGAAGCGATTGCACTATGGCACCAACGACACATTTTTAAACGATGAAGCCGGTTCTAAGGAAGACACCAACGATTTATACGATGAATATGATAGTTATGATGACGATTATTGATTTTAAGAAAAAGTAACCGAAATGATTAACTATTTGTTTGTCGGACCGCAATGAGTATATACGATCCGGTAGCTACAAGCCAACATTCAGTTTTTCAGCGTGGAAATAATAGAAAAGTGCAACAAATATCTCCAAATTACGATAAACAGCAGTTACGATATGTGTAAATAAGTTTGTGTTCGTTTTGATATAGTTTTTAAGTTAACCTAAAAGCATTTAGCAAAATAAATTAAGGTTCTCGTTTTTATTTACTCCACTCTGTATGAATTATTTATTTCAGTTTCAATTGAAAATGATTAATTTTTTTATAAATAAATAAAAAATAATTTGTTCAAAAATCAAAAAAAATGTATCAATTAATTATTAAAATAATTCTGGGACACATCTTTTTTACACAAAAAAAAAATCTTCATTTTATTCAAATAAATCAAATGCTTAAGAAATACGCTCACACTTTTACTTCGAACATTTTCCAAAGTCTCAATAGACGAAAAAGAAAAGCTTCTCTGACTGTTTAATATACTTGTTTTGTGCCAGCAACGGGAACAAAATATGAGTCGGGTTTGAATCGATAATTTCGATATTCGTATTGTGTGCTCGGTTTGAATTCACCCAAATCGTATCGATCGTTGATTGTATTTGGGCGTTCCGTTGATGGTATAAGTTCCTGAATGGGTTCGGCCGTTGTAATATAAATATGGTGTACCACCATAGTACACATTTAAAATTGGTTGGAATCCAGTATCAACAATGGATGCGGTTGGTTTTTCGGAGGTCGACGATGATGTTGTCGATTCAATTGTTTCTGTTGTTTGCGATTCATTTGATTCCGTTGTTGTATCAATATCAGGCTCACTTGTCGCTGCTGATGTGGCTGTTGTCGTTTTGTTAAAGTCGATGATTTCCACAACTGTAGCAACAACCTCATTGTCAGTTTTCGTTTTATGCACAACATCGCGTTTGTGTGTTTTTCGATCATCACGTATATTCAAATTGAACAAACCTACATTTTTGTCAGTTTTCTTTGCGCCATCATCACTTGAATCACTCTCCAATTTTGGCCTATCGTCAATATCTGGAGTAAGTGGAGCCTTTCAAAGACAGTCAAACATAAAATAAATTGTTAATGCATGGAATAAATACTGAAAAACAAACACGGCAAAAGAATTGATTGACAGTAATAGAAGCGAAATAATCAAACCAGTGTTGTGGTCGGAAATTTGTATTCATCGAGAAGTAATGACATTGGGCCATGCAGTCGATTTCCAACTAATCCACCATACATATGCGGAACGTATAAACCATAATTATCATAGGGTGGATAATGAAATTGTGACGCAGGAACAACATAAATCTCATTATTATGTTTATGCTTATTCTTTTCGATATGCACTTGAAACAATGCATTCCACTGCTTCCAAAATGGTACCACATGAAAATCCGATGATCCTGCATTCATTTTTTTTTTTGTTATTGTTCATTATAAATTTGTTTATATTTTTTAACATTTTTATTCGATTCACCTGAAAAATATCCAGTTATGCCAAAGAATTTTCTGTTCCGTTTCGACTGTTCACACAATGTACGGCTACAAAGTAGAGCAGTTAAAATAAAAATTACAAATTTTATTAACATGTTTACTCTTTTACATTTCAGATTGAACTAACAAATCAAGCTCACCGAAGTGCGCTTTGTTTTACAATGAAAAGTATCTTTTTTCACATAAAATGTAGTACACCGATGTATAGAATAAAATTGTGAAAGTTTTCGTTATTTTAAAGCAATTTTTCATCTACACATCTTAATCGGTGTCAATTGTGCGGGCAAACGGTTTTCATTAGTTAAAAAAAGACACAAAAATGACGCTGTATAACATGTTAAAGCATAATTTAATTCATTTGAAACGGATAATAACATGAAAAGTGGGCCTCTGTGAAAATTCATAAAATATTCAACATTGCTGCTAATCAAATTATATTTTCGGCCCGTATTTCGACGACCTAACTCTTTAAATTTGACTTTTTGAAAACAAAACCAAATATCATTATCAATTCTTAGTACAATTATGTGATAATGTTCTAATTTCAACATTTATAGCACTGTGCTTTACATACAGGGCTCATATTTTGGGTTCTCTTCTTTGTGTTTTCTTTTCACTGTTTTTTCAGGTAGAAAAAAAACAAATGTAATTCATAATTATGGTATTTTGATCTATGCTAATGTCATAAGAAAATATATGTATTTTGCTCAAATTGGGATGATGCAGTGTGACAAAGTGTCCCGAATAATGTATATATGATGGGAATTTCCCCCGTTCTTACGAAATTGGGATTTTTTTTGCATGCCAAATTAATAGATGCTCGTATTTTGACTTTCTTTTAGAACAAACGAATGATGCTCATCTTTTTGTAACAAAAGTCATCTTATCGCAATGAATAGTTTGGTTTTTGGTCCATAACTAAAACATAGCACTGTTTAAGTCGAATATTGATTTTATTGAATTCACTTGAAATAAAAGTCGAGCCTTCTTTGACTTTGTGTACTTTTCGGGAAATGAACGAAAAACGGTACCAAAATATGCAAATGTTTCATTTGATTTTCGTGCGAGACTTTGGAATATTTCAAGGTGTAGCTCCAATAAAAATGATTGAAAATGGAAAACTAGTTCGAAAGTAAATTAATCGAAATTCTCATTTTGAACCGATTAACACAACTTCACATACAGTGGATCGTATAGAGAAGCCCACAGTGAAGAACCGCAAGTAATTCAAGAAAAATATAAATATCAAAATGGCATGCAATTCAATGACTTACCATTAGATTCATTGACATAGGTATTTAGAGCAATTATTATTTTGTATGAATTTATACAAAATTAATCAGTATGATGGTTTGTTTAAAATATCGTCATTGAATCTCTTAAGAAAAAATAAAGATTAGATATAAAAACTGATCCGCCTAAAAACAAGCAAGACGTGAAAAATAACAATAATTCAATAAAACACAATTCAAATGCAAAATTTGTTTGAACAATTTATTATTATTAAAATTTCAATAAATCAAAATCCATCTTGATTTCAATTGAGTTGATGAACGTGTACGTCAATATGTTTTTTTATATCAAACGAAGTAAGCAAAACCGCGGTCAACGTCTGAAAAGTCAATAAACATACAATTCTGATGTGTGAAGTGTGCATTGCTTGGTGGTTCAGTTTCCGATCGAATGATTTCAATCAAATTGAATGTTCGCTTCACAAGATAAAAATTCCCCATTTCATCAAAATCCGACTTAATGTAGAACTTCAACTTTCGGGCACCTTTGAGCTTCATACGTTCTTGATCGAACTGTGCAAAGTCAAATTTCGTAAGTGGCACATGATGCTCTCGCAAACAAATTTTTGTGAGTTTTACTGATGTGCGAACAAAAGTGAGCATTGTATCGTAGATGTCATCAAATTCTTTATCTTGGATTGGTCTTGCAAAGTACAGCTCTTCCAAATTTGGGATCTGGGCTAAAACATTCTTGTTTTGACATTTATTCAGCATCAGAACACGTACCTAGGGAATATAGAAAAGAATGGAAATAATGGAAATTGTTCTTAATTTAAGATCTATCTTAAAATAAAATAATAGAAAGTGAACAGAATTCGTACATTTTCAAATTTACTGATTGTAGTGGCCAGCTTCTCTCCAATTGTTATGTCAGGAAAATACAAACCCACGATATTTGATTGAAGCGGTAATAATGCCTTCACTAGTTCATCTTCAGATGCTGTACACGATCCACCAATCAGCAAATGCAAGTTAATGTCTTGATATTCGGTAATTTCATCCAGGGCATTTAGTTCCTTCATTAAAACATCAATGTCATGTTCAAAAATTTCGTAGAAAAGCTCGTGGATTTTCACATTTTTTGCAATGAAACGAACATCTTCGGAAGAATACGAGAACAATGAAAAATGTTGAATGCTCGGATTTGATTGGAGGAATGTTATCAGCGTATCGATATTCGGCCGTTCAATTGTATGGTACTCAAATGACTTGATATTTGGGTACACAGTTTTCAGCCAATTTTGACGTTCTTCGAAGATGCATCGAAACTTCACCTTCAAACATTTAATGTTCGGCGTGTACTGAAGGATGCTATCGTACCAATCAACGTTGATCCAAACGTTATCCAATGTGACCGTCTCGACATTTTTCAACAGATCAGCAAGTGGTCGGCCAATATTTCTTGAATCCAATGGTTTTTCCCATTCGGTGAATTGAATTTCCTTGATCAGTCCATTTGTCGATTTATCTTGATTATAGAATCTATTCACAGCACCAACATTTGATGCAAGCAACTCACCGTGCAACACCAATCTTTGAATGCTTTTTTCAAACGACTGGATGTACTTTTCTCGGTTTGGCTCTTTCACAAGTGTGCCATTTTCGATTCCAGTAAAGTGAATAACTTTCGATGGGTATTCCAATTTGAACTGGCTGCTACATAATCTATGCATACGCATACATGTACGGCTCAAATCGCACAAATCGTCAAGTGGAAGCCAACGAAGTATTTCATAACAGCAGTGATCGTCCAACAAATCGAAACTCGAGTGTTCATTTTCGTCATCACGTTCCCAAAGCATCTTAGAATCGATTTTTACTCACTTCAATTTAAATCTATACAAAAAGAGAAACAAGCAACAAAAAACCAAGTATCGTCCATAAATTTAAAAAATTATAATAAAATCTTAAAAATATGAGAAAAATTACCAAAATTGCCACACTTAATTTGTGAATTCAAAATGGCGAATTAATAATAATATTTCACGCAAATTTCACTCTGCTCAACTCTTTTGTCTTTTATGAATTGACTGTGAACGTTCGATCCTGTTAACATTCGAAGCAATTATGACGCCGTCTGACTGCTTGAGTGTGTGTTAGTTATACAGAGAACAGTTGATGTGGTGAACGTGTAGAATTTCACCAAAGTGTTTGTTCATCAATATATTGAGTTCGGTTTTAAAGCAAGGTCAACAATAATCTCGTATGGGATGAATGAATGGGTTGCTTTGTCACACAAACATTGGTTTTCATGAGCAAATTTGGTGTATTTTCAAAAATACAGCTCAAAATTTTCGCAAAGACACTTACTGAGCTGACGTGTTAAGTTTATGGAGTAGAATAATATTTTTTTCCATTATAAACTGTGAAAAATCTTTTATAAGAATAAAAACATTATTTCGTATTACAGTCATAAAGAACGTTTATGTAATTATCCGGCATTTCTATAACAAGGAATGTCAAGCAATTCCCATATCTTCAAAACCTATAAGATCGTTATGAGACCAAAGTCTGACATCTCTACCAATGCGCTTTAAAACATTTTTCTTGACAATAAAACACCCTTCAATTGAATAAAAATGCGACAAAATTGATTTTATTTTTTACATATTTGTTGATAAAAATGAATTGATAGTCCCCATATATTTATAGATATTTCTCCAAGTAAAATACGTCTGAATTAATCATTAAAAATATTATTCTAGCAAATGTTTATTAATTTGCTTATTTATCTATGTTACTAACGTCAAATCTCCAGCAATCTACTTCAATATCAACGGTGGCCTTTTTATGAAATTTGTAACTCGAATCCAAATTGTATTTGAGTGTTGCAATAACTTCAGCTTTGGATCCTAATTCTGTGGCCTTGCGTTGAATGAAGTCACGAGTAGATGTCTTGTGTAGTGAATAAACAGCTGTTTTGGCCAAACTAAAAGCGCTGGAAATGAATTTCATATCCATTCCGGCATTTTTCTTTGTACCAAATGGAGGGTTCATTAGAACTGTATCGAATGCTTTTCGCCATTTTGATGATTCGCTGGTTAGATCGGCCACAACATCGCAATTGACACAATCGACTCCCGGTAGTTCCATTTCACTAACATTTGCACGGAATATCTGTTGATGAATAAAAAATGTCCAATTATTAGCAAAGAGAAAAGTGGGAGATGGAAAGAAAAATGAACAGTGTGCTGTGAGTTACCTCTAATGCATCTGGATCGATATCAAAACCGACAGTATGAACGGCGCCCAAAAGAAACGATCCAATGCTCAGCATTCCACATCCACAGCCCAAATCGGCCACCAGTTTGTTCTCAATATCATTATATTTGGTTTGGATTGTATATAACATGACGCTGGCAATGTGTGAAGGCGTCTCATATTGTTCGAATAAAATTTTCGGTTTCTCAAATCCATCAACGGATTGTAAATATTCTTCTAATTTCTTTAATTTAATGCACGCCATTTTATCTTACTTCCCTAACAAATGTGCCTATTAAATGTGGATTACGATTGAAATGCGTTGAAACAATGTGGAAATCGGCTTAGATTCAGTCGTTGAGTGTTTTATTTATTTGGGTGGATTTGGTTGGGGACGTGGTAACACCGGCAAAATGTTGTTACCAAACATAGAATCTTGAGCGACAAAAAATCCAAACGATTGACTGTTTGCCTGAACCCAAGCTGCTCGGCCCAAATTACTGCCCGGCGAAAGTAAATCGTGTGACGGTGACTGTTGTGGCTGCTGCGGTGAGATGCCAATTGTTGGCTGAGAATTTACCTGCATCAACTGCAAATTGAGAAAGAGAGAAAATAACATTGAAAAGCCATATTCCGAGCCATAAATAAACAAAGGGGAGATTCGTGTGAATAATTGAAATTTCAAGATGTATTCACCAGTGGCATGCTATTTGTTATTTGATTAGCGTTATTCACTGGGATACCCGCAACTGGACTTACTCCTTTTTGTAGGATTAATTGCTTTTTGTGTTGTAAATCTTCTAAAATTTTTCGATTGTTCAATTCTAAAAGTGGGAGAAAACAAAATTGGCGAACAATTACAAAGTTGTAGGAATAAAAACTAGTGTTTCTTGTGTAATATGTCATTAAGTCTCTTGTAAATAATTACCTTGTTGAGCGTTTATCGTCGGAAAAGCCATCAATTATTACCAAATCATACGTAACACAAGAAATCGATCCCAGCACACACCAGATTTTCTCGATTTATATTGCGCGAATTAATTGTTTACTCAAAATGTTTGGTGTATGTTTTCGTCGAGAGGACTTGTTGTTTTAAAGGCAAAATAAATGATTATATCTGCACACAGCGAAATGACGTTCCACTATGTAAAAGCAATTTTTTTTTCCAAATGTCAAACGACACGAGGAAATCACGCACACACTCACGTGATTCGTGTAGAACGTATTTTATGAAGTGTCAAACTGAATTTTAGCTCTTACATAAATACGATAGCCAACAATATTTATTTTTCTATCGCTGTGAATAGCACGAGAAGAAAAATGTTCACAACAATATTACGCCGAATTTCACAAGTCGCTTCAACTCAACGGTAAGCGAATTTTTATATTTTAAACATCGCAATTCCAACAGAAATCAGAAATGTTAGAAAATCTGATTTTTTTGACATTCAATGTATCATTTTAGAGTTGCTGTCGCAGGCTATTGCCAAAAAATCTACAAGGTGCCATCAGACGATGTGAGCAATGCCACTAAATTCAAAGAAGCGCCCATTGTTGATAACACCAAAATTCTTGAAGATGAACAAATCTTACGTGAACGAGAAAATCAATCAAAATATTTGACGATCCCCGTAGAAGTACGTTGATAATGCACACACACACACACACACACACATACATACACTGACTTGAGAATGTCTTATTCATCATTTTCATTTGGATTTCTTGTGTTTCATTGTAGAAAGATTTAACGGCAATCTCTGGCGTTCCAGAAGAGCACGTCAAAACAAGACGCGTTCGTATTTGTCTGCCAGCTAAAAATTCCATGCAAAGTGGCACGAACAACTTAGATTATTGGAAAATCGAATTTGATGCACGCGAACGATGGGAAAATCCTCTTATGGGCTGGAGCTCGACGTAAGTTCATCATTCTTAAAAATCCCAAAAAATGTGTATTCCATTACTCAACCATCATGACTGAGAGATGCCATGTTGTAAAACGCCATCTGGTAAAGTGTGCGAATTGTGGTTGAAAACAACCGATATCAAAATTTAGTCAAGACAGAATCCAACAATTCTCTCTTTGTAATTACATACATTGATAACCACGTCAACAGATGACGACATTATTCTGCGACTTTTTTCTCGCCTATATTAATATACAGGGACTCATAGTGGTTGCCATTACTACTTTTATTCTTTGTTCGACTATGTGGTGTTTTACAAGTGTCAAGTGTTTCCATTCCACCAAAAAAGAATTCTTTCCATTGCTTGGAACGTATAGTTCAAAATTCTGTAATTTTTATATTAAAAAAAATAGTTGCTTGAGCTAATCAATTGGGTATTTCGATTTTTCAGTGGTGATCCTTTGTCGAATTTACAAGTGGAGTTCGGAACCAAGGAAGAGGCGATTGCACATTGTGAAAAGTATGGCTGGAAATGGTATGTTCTAGGGGCAAATCACTTAAAAATTACTTTTTAATTATTATTGATTGTTTTACGATTATTTTTCGATTAGTTTCGATTATTTTAAATTTTATTCTTTTCTTTTGTGATTCTCCTCTTAGGTATGTTGATGGTGAAGAAAAAAAATCCGTCAAACGCACCAAGAACTATGGCATTAACTTTTCATGGAATAGACGTACTCGTGTCTCAACCAAATAAGAATGTTCAAACATCTGTGTGAATTTAACATTGCAAACATGAAATGGGAATAAAAACGCAAACTCTAGAATAATGCAAATACTGATTCTTTTAATTATATCATAATCATCTGTTTTTTTTCTTCATGTTTTCAGGCTTAAGTTACAAAGTGCAAAATATTTGGGGGTATATAAACATTGAACTAATACAATAAACAATTTTCTTACTTTTTTTTTCAATATAAAAAGGTGGGACTGAGCCCGATGAGTATTAAATATTACAGTGGAAAAAGGCACATTTAACCTAAAAATTAAGCTTATCTAATAGCAATTGCTTTTTGAAGGCACCAACTTGTGTTAACGTACTGCTTGTATTATTGTTTTGAACAACCTTATTTGTCTGAACGGCGGGAACCTGAAAAGATCAAATCAAAATTAGTAAACAATAAATTCGTAGAAATGTCATATTGTCAGTGCAAGTACGAACCTGGTACTTTGTTTCGGTTCGCCTGAAAATGTTGTGATCACCTCGTTCAAGCTCCTTAGCGAATTCGATGAGATCCTTGGTGTTTTGTTTCATGACTGGCATTGGGTCTGGATTCGATGTTGGTTTTAAAATCGGCATTGGAAAACGAGTTTCTTGCACACGCCCCATTTTCGATTCGTTTGTCTTCTTTCTTAGGAAATCACCATAATTCATCGAGTACTTCAGAATTTTTTCATTCGTAATGCGCTTAAGTTCATCGAATGAATCTTCTGGCTTCACAGACACTTCACCATTTCGAACGTTTACCGACAGCTTTCGACTGAGACGAGATTTGGATGGGTGAAACAGTGATGATTGGTCAATGTTGAATGAGTATGGTTTGTGATCGGATGAACTGAGATCAGACAGACTATCGTCTTCGTCTGTGTAAATCGGTTGATAATTATCCAAACGGACATATTTCGATTTCGGTTGTATTTCGGGCTTTTTAGCAACGATAAAATCGGAATCAGTGTTTCGTTGTTTGATACAACGCTGAAGTGGCATTTTCGCTACATGGTCGTCGTTGTGTGTTGGTTTTTTGCATCGTACACAAATTTCCTTGCGACAACTTAGACAAATCGGTTCATTTTCACATGAACCACATATATATCCATTGGCTATGTTTTCCTCTTGGCTACGGGCTAAAAAGCGATTATGCTTACAAAAATTGCATATTGGCTGTTGCTGTTGTGGATCTGAGTGCGATTGCTTATGCACCACATCCTGGTGGCGATTCGATTTTGTCGGATATGTATTGTATGTGAATGAAGACATGCTATTTGGCAAAGTGTCATTTTCGCTAACATCTTCCAAGTCAAAATAGTGACTGTAGCGAGTGTCTTTGAGTTGATTGTGAGCTGAATTGGTGAAAAAATTATAAATTTCCTTATCGTTACGCTTTAATTCGTTCAAATTCTCTTTGCCACGGTCAGTTTGAGCCTTTCGTTCATCATACACACGACTCGTGTTTATGTCCAATTGCTCTGAACGGACTGTTGTTGGCGGTTTTGTTGATTGCTGATTTACCATTGGCCTATTGAGTTCGAGAGGAATGCGTGATTTTTCACGTTGACGTGTTTGACGTTGATTTTCAATTTCATCATGCACACGTACCAACTTCAATTGCTCCTCCATTCGTCTGTGGGGATGAAGAAAAAAAAACGGTAAATTTTATTCAAGGTGTTCATGGAACGGATAATGTGTACATGTCCTCTAGTTAAAACTTCATATATTTAAATTTAAATAGATTTTTTTTAAAGAAAAAAAAATTAAAATGATCCTTAACCGCGACCAAAAAATACCAATTTAGCTGACTGTAACTTTTTGACAGAAATGCTCTATTTTCAAAAGACCGTTATTTTCACAATATTCACCATAAAATCACCATATGGTCGCAATATAAAATTAGAAATACTATCTTCACTTTACACGCTTAATAAACTAATCACAATTTGCATAGAGTTTATTGATTTATGTCTATGCGAAGGTGTAAGTCATAGTACAGCTCATAAAATCGACAAAACATGTTTAACCTTCAAATGAACTTACTTGGTTAGTTTTTCTTCTTCTTCTTGTTCCTTGGCTTTCTGTTTCTCTCTGTCACGTCTCTTTTGTTCGATTTGTTCTAACAGTTCTTGTTGATACCGTAGGTTATTCAATCTTTTTTCCTGCAAACAACAACAACATTTAAGCGCCCATAAAATTGATTTATCACTGTGAATTTACCTCTTTTAATTTTTGATTGCGTTTTTTTATGCTTTGTTCATTGATTATATCTGGAAGATCCATTTTCTCTAATTCATCTAGAAATCTATTTTTGATTTCGACACGACAGCTTGCATCCGATTCACCGTTAGTATCCGTATCATCAATAGATTTCGTGTCTAATTTTGGCAATTTATCGTTCGGTACATCATTTGATGGTATTTTCTGTCGTTTTGTATTGTTATCATTTGGTGTGTGGCGTTTTTGTCCTTTTCCATCAGCTTTAATTTTCGTTGGTGAGATACGACTTAAAAATGTTTGATAATCAAGCTGTCGCGCTTTGGCCAATGCTTCGCGTCGTGTTGGCTGTTGTGAATAGCTGGGAAAGTGCGAATAAAAACCGTCCGTCACCCACTGATCCATTTGAACACATTTTCTGTACGAACAAAGCCAAAATTATCCCCCCAAACGATTGAAAAAATGAGCCACGAGAAAAATAATAATACGTAATTTGTTACGGTTTACTTACTTGCTTACTTCAGAGTGAGAAAGTTTAACTGGATGAAATATTCATGGGAATTATTCTATTTTTAATGCAATAAATGTTGACAATGAATTATAGTAAATGTGGATGGAAGATGAAAACCAAAAGTGGTTGTAAATTTAACACGCAAACGAAATAAAAAGACAACGAAAAATGTGAACTAAATGGAAAAAGTGCTGCTTGTAAAGTGTCAGTTGTTTATTGAGAGCATAATACACACACACACACATACATACATGCACACAATTATCAATCTGTCAAATCGATGCGACGTTTAAATCAAGTTGTGCGGCCGAGGCGAAATTGTGTGTCAGGTGAACGTATATTGTATGACATTGAAACGAAGAATGGACGGAGCGAAAATGTAATTTTCCTCAACGTCCGTGCACAGTAATAGCAATTTTCTCACATCAAAATTATATGCAAAGAAATTGCGTGAAATTGAGCGCATTGTGGGATCCGAACAACTGGAACAATTTTATTGTGTATTATTAATTCATTTTCCAACCGTGCATAATGGCAATTTGTTTACATAAACTAGTGACTCGAGCCTCGGCTTTTAATCCCATTCTATTGCAAAGCAGACTACTTGTAACACCAACATTTTTTGAACGGGATCAAATTGAATCAAAGGTACTTATCATCGGTTTGATCAATACAAAACCTCTTTTACTGGATTAAATTTGCCTATTTGAAAAACAATTCATAACCTCAATTGTATTTTTAGAGTATTCGAAAGACGCTTTCGGTTCCAAAACCAACTCTTTTAAGTGCAGAGGCCAATTTACTTGCACAAAATGTTCGAGGTTTCTCAAATACTGCAGCCAATTTGAATGATGTAATTGCGATGCAAAATTGAGAAATTATTGATAAATCTAAAAATATGTCTATTTTAAGGCAACGAGCAATGGATCAAGTCCCGAAGGTGGTGCAAATGAAGAGCAATTATCCGTTGTCTATGAGATGTTGAGGAATGATGTACCATTGTTATTTGTGAAACCATTAGATTATTCGAAAACACATAAAGATGTTGTGTTCGAAAATCGCATCCGTGGTAAAACATACTAGTGAGTACCACCAAGAGTACCATGATTAACGTAGCATTTTAACGAATTTAATTGATTTGCAGTGGCATCATGAATTACGTGAAGCAAATGTCATTTCTACGATTGTGGGGTCATTTCTTTTATGCTTATGTTAAAATGGACGTCTTAAAAATAACCCAACACACAGAGGATTCATCGATCAAAATACGTTGGAGAATCAGTGGAATAACCGGCTATCGAATTTTATTCAAAATGCTTCAGTTTCGAGTATGGGATCCTAAAAAAATGATTGAACAACATCAAAAAGTGTAAGTCCACATAAAATAAATATCAATTTGAAACAAATAACAATCGATTAGATTTTATCTTGTAGATGGATAGAAGGATTTTCGACATTCTACGTGAACAGCGATGGCTATATAATCCGACACATTGCAGACAAAGTGATGCCGGATGAGAATAAAGAAGTGAATCCAATTCAAAAAGTTGTAGATAAACTGGGCCCCATGCCGAAATTGGCTCTTTTCGTTGAATTATCCACAGATATTGCCCACAATGTAGTATGAATGAATACGGTTGACCAGTTTCAAACCAGAATTACAATCAATTTGTATTTAATGTTGAGAAAAATTATGTGTGTTAATATTGTGAGCTTTTCCAATTATCAACTCATTAGATTTTAGCTAAAGCAAGGAAAAATAAAACGAAAAAAAAAAAAAAAATCCAAAAACAAAAATCTATAAATTTCGATTGAATGTGAAGTGTATCCAACTTCATGCGGGTTTGCGCACATTGTGTGTGTGTGTTGTTTTTGTAAATGTTCATATCACGAATCAGCTGTATGCGTTGTTTTGCAAGCGAATTCGCTGTGACGTTTGTGAGTACAGCCAATCACAATCGGCCACACATATACATATGGATTTTAATGTATGTTTAACTGTCATCATATGCATACATGCACAACTATTTCTTCCACACCGCAGTACTACGATCGAACGCGACTATTTGTCACACAAAATTATATTCTCTATTTCACTTTGATGTGAAATTTTGATACTTTTGGATACACATTGCCTGTCACTTACATGAAAGCCCATATCGCAATCGTTGCATAGTTTTATTTTAATTTTTCGTTTAAATTTTTAATTTAATTTTTTTTTTTCGTTCGTTGTTCGGTGTGCTATATCGTTTTGTGAATTTTTCATCATCATCGTCGAATGTGTCAAATAGTTTAGTAAGCGACAATAAATATTGAATATATTCAAAAAGTGACGAATACAGAAAAGTCATTAACTATTTTCTTGAATATTGTCTGTATTTTCTAGTCATCGATAGCAACATTTTTCTTTTCTTTTTGCTCTCGTCTCGTTTGCTCAATGTCTGTTCTGTGGCGTGTTAATAATATTAACTGAAGTTATCGTGTATACAATTAAAATCGAAGAAAAATCGCAATTAAAAACACAAACAACCACGAATTATAAAAGAATATCATCAATGCATTCAGCAAATCAGTTTAATTTTACATTCGAACAGCATCGGACTACACGATGTCAGGCCTTGAATTAAATCGCTTCACACAACAAATGTGCTAAAATTACAAATACATATATTATTCATCTCTATTTGTATTTTGTGTTCCTTGTTCTTTTTGCACATAGAAAATACAACTTTCGTTCCAATGATTTTCTGATTTGTTGCTGTCTATAAATGTCAACCGTAATCAACCGATAGCCCAGAATTGAATCATGATCCCCCTTGATTAAATTTCCACCTCCCCCACCGTTCTCTTTCACTCTATCCATTCATAAAATTCGTTCAAACAAAATCCTATTGATAAGTGTACTAAATCCATTCAATTGATTAAAAAAAAATTGTTTTTCTCTATTCCTAATTGCGCAGAGTAAGTAATGAATGTGAAATAAAAGCTTCGCACAAAACGAGAGTTACTGAAATTTAAGAGGAAAGCAAAATATAAGAAAAAAAAGAAGGAGAAGGAAAATAAGAGTGTAAAAAAGAGGTTGTGCAAAATAAATGTGCCGCATTGTACGAATCAGCAACAGCAAATAAGAAAATTGACGACAAAAAGGAGCCCTCGACGCCAATATTTGTCTATTTGCGAGTCAACTTATTTTATTGCGAGTATTTCGCACATGAGAGTGTCTTATACATATGTTATAACTGTGAGCAATACACATATTTCAGTGCTCAGTGCCAACAAATAAAGAAGTTGACGAGAAACGTTTATTTTTTTTTACTCATTCATTTCGTTGTGTGCAAATTGTAAAAGAGACGATTTGTTTCAAAATATATTATTCATTTTGTTTGTGAGAAGAAAAAAAACGAAGCAAAAAAAAGTACCGAAACGTAGTGAAAGAGTTTACCTTAAAGTAAAGCGGAACCAAACGTACGAGACATCAAAAAGGTGAAGCGCGGCTTGTGCTTATTATCACTACATTAATTGGGAGTCAATAAGATTCAAGAATTATTTGCATCAGTGAAGTGTAAATTGCGTCAACAAGTATTCGTTTGAAAGAATCAAGAGTATTCATTGAGTATCGGCAACACGAGATATTTTCAATTGCCATCATTTTTCAATGAATCGCCAATAATATTGGTATTTTGAGGGAGCAGCATTGAAGTTCACTTAGTGCAAGTGAAATATGTGTTGAAAAAACAGTGTTTCGGCTACAATTTCAAGTGAAATTGGAGTTTAAAAAAAACAATAGAACAAAAAAAAGTGTTTGAAAGGAAAAAAAAAAAACAAGTGTTCGAACGACAACAAAAAAATTCCGTCGATCTTTGCGTATCACATTTGCATGTGGAAAAGATATCTTTCCATAAAATAACCGTGTATATATATAGCAAATCAACAGAAAAGTTGAGAAATCGCAGTCGATGCTCGCGTGATCGAAAAATATTTAAAAAAAATGTATTTGTCGGTATTATTACAGAGCAGATGTTTGGCGATTGTATTTTGTAGTCTGATTACGGTCAGTCAGGCAAATGTCGATATGCCCCAATCATCCCAATTCCATCATCAAAGTAATAGTAATCCACAATATTCACATTATAAATCGCCATCGCCGTCATCACAATCGGGCGGAACAGTGCCGAAAGTGCCGACGCCGCATCATCACCAACAACAGCATCACGGTAATTCCTACACGATGCTAAGCAAAGCAATGTCAGAAGCAGTTAGCCATGAATTCAGTAAGTGATCATATCATAGCGATACACAGCAACAAGACAAACAAATATAAGAGAATTCGTTTCATTTGTTCTATTTCTAAACACACGACACACATTGATCCGATTGTCTGTGCGTGCTAAATCGCTGCAACCAAATCGCAAATTACAACATACCATTCCTATTACGTATGAGGATATGCAATCGTATGAGTCCATGGATTTTAAATTTGTTTTTGTTGTTTTTGTTGTTGTTGTTAATTCTTCTTTTTTCGAAGCTGTAACATGAGAACTGTGTATTTGAATGAGTATTTGTATTCTTGATTCAATTGAATTGGCCGTACTAACAAAAGGCTAAACAAATCCGATCGACACACATTCTTACAACACAGATAACTACCTACCTACATACATACCTACCTACTACATCTATATACACTTCTCTGTCTTTCATATTTGCCTGTCATATGATTTATAGCGATGTTTTGAAAATGGTCACGTTTTTTTCTTTTTTTTATATATATTTGATTGAATTGCTCGTGAATTAACTAATGAATCGATTGAATATCTAATTGTTCGAACAAACAAACAAAAATATTGCACTAAATAGTTCCCGCTTTTTTAATTGTCCGCCAAACAACCTGACAAAACGCAATATTGACTTTGAATAGATTTGTTTTTTTCCATTTCATTCTCTCTATCTTTGGAAATTGTTGTTTTTTTTTTTCGTGTGTGCCATTTTTATTTCCATTCATTATGTACTTTGACCCTGAACAACAATTTTTTCTCTATCTTTGAAAAAGAGAGAGAGAGAGAGTAAAATTTTCGCAAAAATTATCTGTTGAATTACTGTTTATGTACTGCGTTTATTTCAGTGATTGAATAGATATGCGTGTACGTGATAAGTCAAGTGTAAAATCATGTAGCCTGTTACGACCGGTCGAATTGATTAGGAAATCATAAAACGATGAAGCATGTGATGACAGGTTTTCCATTGGAATTCCTAAGTGGTCGAACGGCTTTTCTTGTTGAGCGTATATATACATAAGCGGGTTCGGTTAACTGCAAATCATTACAAAATCATAGCACACTGCATAGCCCATTAAAAATATTTTCGGGTAATCAAGAATTCGTCGGTTGCCGGAAAACGAAGCGAATCAAATGTGTATGTGTGATTTTTTTCTCTTCTAACTCATTGTTTGTCATCGTCGGCATGCCAAAAATCATTTAGCATTAAACAATCATTTTCGGGCTTGTGTATATTTCTTCCGCCAGTGTTGACTTCGAATTATTTAGTCATCTCATGCATTGGCATGTGGCCAACTAGTTCATTTAATGATACTATGTATCGCTATCCATCATTCAGCGAATGGCAAACGAACACGATCACCTCACAAATCGGCAAGCACATATGATAAATTCGTACTTAAATTTCGATCACAAACATGTGAGCCCATTTGTTGTAATATATTTCAGTGTCGCGCGAGTGAAATGATAGAAAAAGCGAGCATGAAAAACACTCTATTTCCATTGTGTCGAATAAAGCCTACATTACAGTTAACACCCACTGAAAATTCCGGCACATCACACATTGAACACCACTTGTTTTTATTTTCTGCATTAAGAATCTGGGCACACCATTTCAGAGGCGGAGAGCAACAACAGATTCAGCATAAGAGTACCACACAGCGGCAAACGTGATTGACCGCTCCAATGATGCATGACACAAATCCATGGTCGACATCAAAGATCTATTGCCAATTAATCAATTATTATTGAAAAGTAATAACGGGCGGATTCGGCAATCAAATATTCTCCTTTCTAAAGTGGCCACGAAACTAAATTCAACTAATTTCCCCCCCAGCTGCAGCTGTCAATGTTTTTTGCCTTCCATTAAATTGAATTCAATTGAAAATTTATTGGTTTAAATGCTGGCAAACATTGTGATTAAATGATGCGAAAGGTATTTATTGCCAGAAACTGCGAAACAAGTGCATGAAAGATCGAGCTGTTATCTATAACGATCGAAATTTATTCGAAATTCGGAATTTCTATACAGTACATTAAATAATGGGTGTTAATCATGCTTTTCACCATTTTTTTTCGCTTCGACTCATAGCAAATTGTTTTCACAGTCAAACAGAAAATCGTGGAATTTCTTTGATATTTAATTCCCACATCTAAAACGAAAGGCTGCAAAATCCTAGGGGAAAATGACTACTTATAAGTTCGACGAAACCTATAGAATTGTACGAAAAACTTACCAAAACTTAGACGAACTTATGAAATCGCACGCTACTTATGAGAATTTTTACGAACTTACGCTTTGTCCATATACATTAACACACTGCTGTAAATTCGATATGCGTCAACATGCCGAAACAGTCGCACATGTAGTAGTCAAATGACACAACACTGGTCAACTTTTTTTTAATTACATCTCACGCTGCAAATAATTTGAATAAAAAAGTAGAACGTTATTTAAAATAAAATACCAGTCCAATTAGTAAATTGGATATCATCCTTAAAAGACCTGATTTTGATATTGAAGCATCGCTCTCAACACTCATACTTATTACTGATTATTCACTATTAAAACCGACTCTTTCAAAAGTGACGTCTAATTAGACGAACTTATATTTCTTTGTATTTTTTCATTGAAAACCTGCTCGACATATTTATACAAATTATTTTCTATCTGATTCAACATGACTAACATTTATTACCATTTACAACATTCTGCAATTTTCAATTGACGTTGAAAAACTTACTAGTAATCTGTAGGAACTTACGTAAAACTTGGACGAACTTACAAAAATGTATATAGAACTCAAGAGAACTTACGCGAACTTGTGAAACTTACAGATACTTATGAACTTACAACGAGTCATTTCCCCCTAGGCAAAATCAGTGTTAAATAAGTATTTAAGAAAAAATGATTAAAATTACTCGCGCTGAAAATTACTCCTTTGATATTGAACTTTATGACTCGTGAAATTCGCCGATATTCAAGGTTAACATGATTCAAAAGAATTTTTCCAATCTCATAAAACAATCTATATGTTTTGTGTGCACGAGAACTGAATTTGCATTCCAAAAAAAAAAAAAATTCCATCCTCGAATTGATTTTTGCAATCTTTTTAATCGAAATTCTTTATGAACGAAACTAATCTCGTGATTGAACCGAAACGTGTGTGTTTACGCTCATATCGCATATACATATTCAATATTTGAATAAAATGAACAATTTGCACCAGTAATTATTCTTTAAATGAAACCACTTAAAAGTCATTCCATCGATCTATTAATGACACTGAAAATTTATTCGTTTGTTGCTAAGTACGTGTGTAATGTTTTTAATTAAACTTGAAAACAACGCCGAAAACAACAAAACTCTCGTATTGCGATTGAGAGAAAAAAAATGTACTTTAACGAGTAAAACAAAAATTCAAGGCATAAAAACAAATTTGTCAAATAGTTTGGGAGGTTCGGTTGTGATCGAGAAAAAAAAAGAACTGCGCCTTCTGTGTTTTTATTTCCCTAACTGTGTAAATAAATTGCCAACTTGAATATTTGCTTAATAAAAACAAGAGCTTTGATAAAGACACAAAATAAAACAGTTCGTTATAAATTGATCAATTTATGATATGAAAATCAATTTAACTTTATTTGCTCCAACGAACATCCAATTTGAATGCAATAAAAGCGATGAAATCATTGCAATTGTGCATGTAATGTGAGTGGATGAAAATAAAGAGATAACTTTGCATCTCAGCTTCGGCTGTTATTGTATTGAAGTTCCTTTGGGAGCGAGCAAGAGGTAAGATATACGAAGATGTGATTTTTATTTTCATACATTCAAAATTGTATATATGTAATACATATAGAATACAAAAACGGTCAGAAATAAAAAAAATGTCACCATGATTTGCAAATGATTCGATTCATTTGATTTATTCAATCAACTATTCTATGCAATGGCCACGCGATATATAGCGAAAAAACGGCATTGTTTTCACAACGATGTTTAATTTTCATATATGTTTTGTTTTTGTTCCGTTTCACCTGTTTGTCGTTGCTTCTGATCAATGTAAATGTGTTAATAATTGTTGTTCGTTTTTTTTTCTACTAAAAGCGGTAGTTGAAAATGAGTGTAAAACGAATGATTGTTTGTATTCGAATATAAAATAATTATTCAGACACTGAACACATCAATGCATACGGCTATTTGAGACTATCCGAAAAATCTGTTCACGAAAAGGCATATTAGATTGAGATTGTTATTTTTTTCTTAGTTCGTCGTCGACGGCTCATTAATGAGAGAGATCACCTCAAATGATCGAAATTCATCGAAACGTGTACAGTACAATGTGAACGTAATTCGTCTAAATTAAAATAATCACAAATTATGGCTCGCTCAGATGATGCTTGTGTGCCAAATCAGCTCACATTTCAAGAGAAACGTAAACCGAATCTCATAATGATCATGCGATCACGATGTATATTTTTTTTCGCTCTCTTTTCGCTTCTATTGCTTATATTTATCGTTCGTGGGTTCGTGTTTTACTTCCTCGAATTGGTTTCAATGGGAGAGTATATACACACGCCAGACTTGCGATAGCACCAATAATTAAACGTATATATTCAACACGGATGTATTATTCTTTATTGTTAGCGCTATTTTTTTTTCGTGTACAATGCAAGTGTATTGTAGTCAAATGTTAATGAAAATTACAATCGACCAAGCACTGACTTAGAACATTCGTGTGTCGAATCGCGATTTATATCTCATTTAAAATACTGATTTTATGTTTTTTAAATGAAAAATTAAAGGCTTACAATAAAATGGCGACTTTATTACGGTAGAATCCATTGCGTTTGAGATATTTTCGGAAAATATGCCCGGATGTTATTATTTAACGAACTTTTTTTTATTAGTACAAATTTCATCAATGTGTCTAAAATCTAGCTCAAACATACTTGTTTCGAACATAAAATGAGTCACAAATCTCGTGAGATATCATTCTTTCTTTTTCGCTTTACGCGACTCGATTTATGTGATTGTGAAGCCAAAGGACGTTTATCGAACTTGAAATGCACAATAAATGACATGTATGTGTCAAACGTTGTTTTATAAACACAGAACTTCGATAGGCTGTATCTAGAGAGGTAATTTATATTATAATCTCTTAAGAGTCATATAAGCATTCACGAGGTGAACAACACGTTTGTCACGTGTTTGAAACATATGAATCACAAACTAGTGCGGATTTTTTTTTCTTGAAATTAGCCAATGTTGAATTTAAACTAAAACGCTTAAAAAAGGTGATTAAGTCGAAGTTTATATGTATTTTTGATGGTTGTCAAGGGGAAAAAGTTATTCTATAAAAATTTCTATTTTAGAACGAACGCGCATATGTAAAGCTTACCAGAAGCTGGCGTTTCTGGAATTCTACGAATCGAAATGTCACTTCTTTTCCAATATGCCTCGTTTTCTATTATGACATAATAATATAGAAATGAAAAGTGCTTCATTGGAGTATAATCAGCTGCTTTGATAAGATGACAACAAACACATTACATTGTTACGAATATGACTGGTCTCGTGCTCAAATCCAACAAACAATATTCGTAATTGTGTCGTTGTCACACTTGTTCGTCAGTGTAAACACTAAAACTTATTGCATTGAATAGATTGCCTGCACTGAAATCGTATTACAAACGTATCTAATTTCACGGCCTAGTTCATATAAAAGTGTTTTTTTATCTACGTCTCGTATCAAAATGCGGTCCAGATAAACCCAATTGTTTATTACATAAATTGTCCTCATTACATATAAGTCAAATCAAACACTACCGCATTTATTTTTATACGAAAAAAATGTAAATATTCGAACGATTTTTTTCTCGTTGTCTTTTGTGTACAAATGTTGTTTGTTTTGATTTTTTTCTTCGCTTCTTTTGTGCACTTGAACTTAATAGTGAAATTAAACAAGAGAAAATGCAACAATGAAAAATGTTATTTCAGCAAAAAAAAAAACAGCAGTGACACTCTTTTGATTTACCGCACCACGTTGAAGTGCGGTGCAATTAAAACAGGATTTATTTGAATAAGAAGATAGTAGAAAGATAGACAGAAACGTGATCTATTATTTGCGAAAACAAAAGAAAACGTATAAAAGTCCATTGACATTTAAAAATTAAATGGAATCGCGATTCAAAATTAACCGCTTTGAATGCATAAGCAATGAAAATTGATGTATGTATTTTATTATGAAAATGTTTTCGTTGCGACAAATGTATGTAAAGTATTATTTTTAAAATGTAATTTCGCATCACTGTCATCAGATACATTTCATATGAGAACGAGCCAAACGAAAGCCATGGTAAATGTCAAATAAAGATTTACATTCTATATGAAGATGGTCATCTTTGAATATTCTTCGCGACATTTATGCGAGTAGGAAACTTTTATTAGTCCGAAGAATATGTTTATCTGATTCAAACTAAAATTATTCATACGAAATGATAAAAGTTATTTTCGTTCTGTCCATGCAAAATCAAATTCGCATTTGCGGTGATTACGCTGCGTATCATTCGGCTTATTTAAAAACAAACAAACAAAATCAGTTCTTCTTTGGAATATTTTCCGCTTAATTTTTGTATTTGACCTTGGTAACCTCTATTCAAATACGTATTTCTTAAATAGATTCAAGTTCTATTTAAAGTCAGAAAAATTCCTATCCAAAAATCAACACACACTCACACAAATGCGAAAATCAAGTTGACGTTTTATGAGAAAAAAAAATGAGTTAGGCACAACTTCACGTATTCATGTGCCATTTGCTTATTTTACTTTAGTTCAGAACGTGCCAAATAAATTGCCGCTTGTTTTTGATAAATGGCATTTGGCAACAATAAAAAAAAACCTGTTTTGTCACTATACAAATCAGTATGATGACACAGAGGAAAAAAGAACGAACGCACAATCCATGGAATACTCAAGTGTTACTTGAGATGGTTCGACAATAAATTGAAAATGATGATATGCTGACTTGACATCAATCAACCGTTGTGCGTATGGTCAAAAATAGGAAATAATAACTATAGCAACCATGCAGAGCGTATCCGTATATACAAATGAGCTTTGTTTGTCAACGTCAAAATAAAAAATTGCTCTTAGAGTCGCTTAAAGCAATAAGAGAAGATTTTTTTAATTTTTTCCAGTCGAACACTTAACATAAATCAATAAAATATGACAACATTGATTCACGGAATTCCATTCGATTAAGATTTGTTTACTTTTTGCTCCAAACGAAATTGATTCTCTTTTTATCTCATTCACAATCAAGAATGTCTGGCAATTGCCAATGCTGCAACATTGTGTTTATGCTAAAAAGCCATATGTCGATCAATTGAATTCAATACACAAATACGTGCATAGTTTTTGTTCGTTCAAAGCCAAAATACAGCTTACGGGTAAATTCAATTCGCATTTCACGAGTGTGAAATAAACAAGTATGTATATTGGCCTTTAGTAAGTTCGTTTTTATTTTAATTTTCTTTGAAATCAATTACTGAAATTGCTGGCTGACACTTTTTAAAAGAAAAATAAAAGATTTCTCTCTCTTTCTCTATCATGTAATAAAAATATTGTATTTATACGTGTTGCAACTCGTTCGGGTTTATTTAATTGTCTGAGTTTTTGTTTCTTTTTAGGCGGGTCTGGCGTCAGCGGTTCAGCAGATGGAGCATGTTTGGCAGAAGATGTTGAATGTGCCGAACATGATCGTCTCGGTATGGAAGCCATTCGATCGTTGCATCAACAACTCGACGACGATGAAAACGGCAACATTGATCTATCTGAATCAGATGATGTGAGACATTTAACTTCATTCTCTACGCTTTTCTTTCGTTTAGTTCAATGGAATTTATGACCAATTTAGAATCAGAAAAGTACTTAAAACTCATTAGTGGCAACGGCACGACATGTAAATTATTAGCATCATGTGAAAAATTTGAATTCCACTTGTGTTTGCGGCCATTTGAGCCGTTGACGTACGTAAATTTCAAATGGTCCAAAAATCTTTGATTTTAATTGGTATTTTGAGAGCACTTGTCTATTTGCAAAAATGAGTTCCCAAAAATACCTTTCAAATTATTATTCACAAAAAAAAACATTCGAAGCAAATGATTTAAGATCATCGTTTCACTCGCAGAAATCCCAGTCAGAATTGAAAAATGGACGGATTCGGTGCCATTTTCTTAAAATAATTTTTTTGGATTGTCATTTCTTTGATACTGAATTTCACGAAAACTTTATTTAGAAAAAAGTCGATGTCGTGCTATCGATCCAATTGAGTCATTTCGCGTTAATTACGTCATCACCAAATTCAAACATTCTTTTGTTGAAAAAATCAATATTTGAAAGCTAATCATTTTATCGCTGAATATTTTTGCCAATATTTACAATTTGATAACGACATTGTTGCGGATCGTATTTGATTTTGAAAATTTACTGTTTCGCTTTGTTCCAATTGGAATCGTGACTCGCTTTTGTTTGCGGTAGAATTGATCTCATTTTTTTTATTATCTGTTCAATTGTCAAATTAAGGTATGTGTATGACTTTATGGATTTTTTCTTGACGTAGATTCGCAATTTTGACGTAAAAGCAGAAAGAATATCCAATAAAGCTGTTGTTATTAAACGATAATTTTCAATACATTTTAAGCGTGACTGATTCATTTGCATCGAAAGCTTCGTACGATTCTGACATGTCAAGTGAATGTAAACGATGTGACTTATCTCTTATCGACTTTTCTTTCACCTTTGCACGATTCCTCTGTGAAACGTGTAAAAAAGCAACATTCTTCGATGTTTTTGTGTAACTTTTGAACGCCCCTCGATAGCAGCCTGTTATTAAAAAAAAATACCCGAATTTGAATTAAAATGCCCAATATTCACGTTTATCAACAGCATATTTTTTTTCTCTCAGCTCAAAACCTACCATTACCGATGAGCGCCAATCTAATCAAACGAATTCAACAACAAAAAAAAAACAATGATGAATGGAAATATTTAGAATTTTGCACGTTTTTGATTTGACGTCGAAAAAAAATCTCATAAAATGTACGAGTTTTAATACTAATAAATGAACATTTGTGTCGAACACAGGTGACACATTCACTCATTTGATTTACGCTGCAAAGCAAATTAAAAAATTGGTACATTTAAGCAACGTAATAAAATGTCCAGTCATACAGTGGGTAGTTATTATCATTGTTAGCATCAATTGATGTAGATTCAATGGTTATTATTAAAATGCAATCAGAAAAAGTAATCAAAAAGTTTTTTTGCTACTTTGCACAGTGCAAAAACGCGTTCGCAAATTGATTCATGAGACCATGCTAAAGTAAATAATATTTAAATTGTTGTGGCGCATGCGTTTTTACATCACCTACAAATCTGGTTGGCCACGATTAATTTGCTACATTAAAAATGTATCCAAACAACTAATTTCAATTATTGCTCAATTGATTTGTGAATCACATTTTTTACTGCAAACGGAAATTTTATTAAAATTATGAGCAACAATAAATCAAAATTACTGATAATTTGAGATGATAAAATTCGCACACGGCCAATGCACGATTTAAAATCTTTTTTCAAATCGAAATTGGTACTCTTTTTTTTATGGGCCGCTTAAATTATATATCGTAGTAACGTTTGAATCGCTCTCTTAATTAGTCAGGCGGGACAAAATAGAAAACGTCACATGGTGGCATTCAATTCACTTTTTCTGTACGTTATCATCCGTCAACGGTGAGAAATATTGAAAATATAAACAAAAGTGTTTAAGTGTACCAAATAATTAGTAAACGAGTTTTTGTTGCATAGTTTTGCTTCCGTGAGACGATTAGTTGTCCGTCAATTTTTATCTATTTTCCATGTTATTTTATTCAGTGGTATTTTGCAAGTCGACGCTGTGACTTCGTTTAAGTACATCTTCTCTGATTCATTTAAAGTCCACTTTTGAACTGATCGATTTGTTTTGTTTCACGTCAAATTTTATTTGCATTTCAATATATGTGTGGATTATTTTTTTGGTTTTAGTTCCTGCGCGAAGAACTGAAATACGATTCAGGTTATGAAAAAAGACATAAAACCTTTCATTACAACGATGACACACAGATCTCTGTGAAGGAGTTGTGGGAAGCTTGGCTGCGGTCTGAGGTAAATATACAAATAATACCGATATCAGGTTTTTCGTTACTGTGATTCTGAATTTTGATTGATTTGTGGTCTTGTTCCCATTACGCATTAGGTACACAATTGGACGGTTGAACAAACAACGGATTGGTTAGCCGAAAGTGTTCAATTGCCGCAGTATGTTGAAATATTCCAAAAACACAAAGTAAACGGTCAAACATTGCCAAGGTAAGTTTAGTTTTAATCTAATTAAAACGGTCCGGAACCAAAACACCATTCCATCACTTTTGGATGGCAAACAAATGTATAATTCAATTTACGTACAACTTTGACATACGAGGAACCATCTTTGACATTGATTTTGATAATCATCGATTTTTGAAGCTCTCAGCTGTTCAAATACACCTTTCACAAAGTTGTAATTTCATTGTTTGGTCAAGCTACACTGCTGTTCACACCATTTGTGTTTCGTGCATTTTTTCCCTTTTTTCCAACTTTCTTTCAACATCCATTTTGTGCATCCAAATATTCCCAAATGATGAATCACTTTAATTTTTATGTAATTTAATTATTGCTTTTGCAATAAAACAAGCGGAAAATTTTCAGATCACCTGCGTTTGATGACATTTTGTCAGTCTCAGTTTATCGTGTTTTATGTTCAATCGCTAACTATTTACTAGAAATGTGGAGTGTTTGTGTATTTTGAATGTCAATCAATGCTTTTTTTTTGCATCGAAGTAATGGATTGAATTTTCTTAATTTCAGACTTGCAGTACATAATATGCACTATGTTAGCAATATCCTAGGCATTCGTGATCCAATACATAAGCAAAAGATTGCCCTCAAGGCTATGGATGTTGTACTTTTCGGTCCACCAAGAGGTAAGGAACAAAGAGGCTTTTTTTTTTCTATTTTCTATTATTAGTTGACTCAAATTTAATGGTGTTTTACTTAATTTTCAATATATAAAGAGGCTTTACTTTTTGAAATTTTTTTTTTTTTTTTTCTAAAAATTTTTAAATATCAATTTTTTGCCATGAAATTTTGATGATTTCCATAAACTACCCTTACAGAAACTGGAACTCGCTGGAAGGATTATATTTTGGTGACATTGTTATTAAGTGCAATTATTGGTTGTTGGTACGCCTATCAACAAAATAAAAGTGCCAAACGTCATTTGCGGCGCATGGCCAAAGATATGGAAGGATTGCAAAAAGCAGAAATAGCACTGGCAGATATGCAAAAAGTGAATTACCAATTCATCGGCAGCTTACGCCATAATTTTGACTCAATTAATAAAATTATATTATTTTTCATCCAAACAGGAATTAGAGCAAGCCCGTTTAGAGCAAGAAAACGTAGCGACTGAAAAGCTGGACTTAGAACGTCGTCTCAAAGAAGCACCATCGCTGTCATCGTCCAGTTCAGATTTGGAAGTGCAGCAATTGAAAGCCGAAATAGAAATGTTACGTTCCGAATTGTCACGTGCCGAAGTGGAGTTGGTTGATCATTGTTGGACACCACCGCCAGCCTTACAGTCGTGGCTTCAGTTAACTTATGAACTCGAAAGTAAACACACACTTAAAAAACGTGTTATGGCCGAAAAGCAATTACAAGTCGCCCGAGACGCGTGTGAAAAATTGAAACGGAAACGTAGCAGTTTGGTGGGTGCATTTGTGTCAACGCACGGTAAAAGCATCGATGATGTCGATCGCAGCATCGTTGAGGCGAGAAATGCGCTGAGTGAAGTGACCAATGAACTGCAAGAACGGTTACACCGTTGGAGACAAATTGAAATGCTATTGGGTTTTGGCATTGTCAACAATAATGGTATTGCCTATCTAGAGAGTGTACTATACAATCGTAACGGAGCTGGCAAATCGCTACGATGTAAGTTCATTTTCGTGGTTTTTTCATTCATTCAATAGGAGAGTTTCATTAAATAATAAATATATTTTTTTTTTACTTTTCTTTCAAACAGCACGAATTTCAGGAAGCCAAGATGAATTAGATGATGAATCGGTTCAAGGTAAGCATCACAACTTTGACAACTTTTCTATGTTTTCCTCCGAATAATGACCGAAACGAAAAAAAAATATCAGTGTGATTGTAAATGCGGATAGCCGATCATATAATGTGTTACATACACACACGCACACCACACATACAACAATTAAAACGCGAACATTATAATTAAGGGGTGTTCCTTGCATTTGATAAGAATGATTTTTGGTTTTCATTTAATAAACCAGTGAACTCTACATTTAAGCGATAAAAAAACATCAAACATTACAATTAATTTAATTAATTTTATCGATTTTAAGAAATGAATTATTCCGTTTATCCACATTTTTTTTTCATTTTTGGTTCTTTTTCGTTTTGATTTTTTGATTAAAAGTTAATTTGGTGTGTACAATAGATTATTTTTGATTTTGAAATAGCTTTCAAATTAATCGATAAAAACAATAACATTAAGTGAATCTCTTTTGCTGAATTTTCATGACATGCATTTGTTATGTACATCACCCCCTTGAAATATTCCCAGAAACCAACAATTCCTTTTAAATTTTAAAACAATAATTTTAATATTTTTAGCGTGAAATTTGTATTTATCAACCTATTGACCGTGTCTTGGACATTTTTTTTTCGATTCTTTATTTTATATTTGCTAATTTAGTATTTTAGTTTAGATGTAATTAGAGCTATTTATCAGATAAATTTTATCGTTCGGGGAATAATATTGGTGGAGTAGACAAAAATTATTTTAAAAGAATCGCCCCGAAAAATGAAATTTAATTAGCGCGGAAGCACAAAAATGATACAAGAGTCATACCAACACTACCATTTTATGTGTCACTTCCATTGTTTACTAACATGACAAACAAAATGAAACATCATTAATACGTGTCGATTGTATTTCAATGTTCCCAAAAAAAAAGTGTGTCGCTTTTCGTTTTGCTCCCTATACTGTTCAAAATTAAATAACGCAGTATTTTTGACAGCACGTTCACCCAACTTCCTTACTGATCGTCTTCTTTACGAATCCAAATACTGCTATTGACTTAGTCGACGAAATGAACAAACATAAAATAAACACACTCAGCAGTACTTAAAACCGATTGAAGCAATGGACTTAACGGAAATGCCAAAAATCGAATGGGGCTCAATAAATATTATTTTTTTTCGATCATTCACTTATGTGATATCATAACCCGAACAAGCAAAATTTTAAAAAAATGTTTTTTTCTTGAATGCAATCGATGTTATCAAACAATATGAATTGGAATTTAGTTGAATTTTCAAACAAAGTTTTTACTAATTTTTATTGCTCTGCTTTTTATCGATTTAAGCGAAAAAAAAGACTTGTATTCAAACTCATAAACATTTTTATTACGACAATACATAAATGTAAAATATTTTTTTGAAAATGATTCTTTTCTCTTTTATTTGTAGTTTTAATTATTTCGTAGATAGAACATTTATATAGCACATCAATTGTAGCGAACCGTAGTGTAGACGTATTTTTTTTCATTTTCTATCAGATTATGCCGTTTTATTTAAATAATTGCGATGTAGATTTTTTCAAAATTATTCATTCATATCAGTTGCTTTATGGGATGTTCTGTAAATCATTCCAGCATAGAAGTCTCGATAAAGATGCTTCGTGGGTTGATTTTTCTGTATGGCTTTTGTGTATGTTGGGGAAGGCTGATATCGAAATATTATGGCTTTGATGTAAATGGGGCGAATAAAATGTGAACTGATTTTTGGGTTTTTTAAAAATTTTTCTAACCAAAACGCAAATCTTATGATATTTTAAAATAAAAAAAATGTCAGCGAGGTAAGCACCGTCACTGCAATTTCAAATTTGAACTACCAATTCACACATTTGGTATCTAAATATTTATATTGGTTGCTGGTATCGAATCCAAGTCACAAAATATCTTTAAAAAATAGTCTCTGAACTGTGTACTACAAATACGAAGCAGAAGTGATCAAATACACACTTTTCAATGTGTATGCACATTAGATTTGTGTACTTGTTAAGCTTTTGTTCGCATGTACGCATACACCGTTCACTGAACACAATTGTATTAAAATGGCTACAGGGTCAAATCATTGAGCATCGTTTTTGTTATCTTTGATATACATTTGAATACATTGCACGATACATACGCCATAACTGGTCATCATAATCAAAAACTACATTTCACTGTTTTACATGTGTATTTACATTCGAGCAAACACAAGAAAATACTACACCTTACTAACACAAATAGCTTATAACCATTACGACTTCGGCTTTAGAAATAATTCATGGCTGCATGTTTGCGAGAAAAACCTATCAAAATAGAAAAAAAATATCAGTGCCTTTCAACGTAGTTTAGTTAAGTACATGGAGTTGCATGATGAATGCGTCCAATGAATATATTGTAGCATGTAAATTATGTAGGGCCTGCGGTTCATCAGTTGTGAAATATCGATCAAAGTATATATTTTGTGTAAATGTGTCACTGTAACAAGTTGTCTTCATCGTTTTTGTATCCATTGTATATTCAATTCAGGCTTCATAGACAATCATGGTCGATATGCGCGCGATGATTCGTCCGCCAGTGACGATGGTGGTGGAGATTCTCAGTCGACAATTTTTATGATTGGAAGTGGCGATTATTTGAACCAGGCACCAGTTGTCACAACGCAATCAGTGCCACAGTTAAATAATAGCATAACATCAGCACAATCAAACAATAACATCGCCGTCGTATCCAATTCAAATAATGCTTCAAATTTAACGTCGGCTCACAGTGTAACCACACTTGCAACACCTTCAATCTCAAGCGAAAGGTTAGTTTCCACAAGATTGATTCGTCCTCGTCGTCGTCGATTTAATCAACTCTTGTTCTGAACATTTTTTTTCCTCTTTCCTGCCGCCAATTAATTTATCCCAGTTTTGTTTTTTTCTTGTAATTTGTTTCTATCGATTCGATTTTTTTTTATTAAATTTTGTTTCTTCCATGAAGCAATTTGACAATGGTCAAAGAGGAAAATCGTCAAAGTACATTTTCCCTGTCACAAGATAAGGTGGCACCGTTGCCGCGCAACAAGAAATCATCACTTGTTTCTAGTGGTATAATCACGAATCGAACGACACCAATGCCACCACCAAGACGTACCAATTCACAGCAAAGGTTTGTTTTTATTTTACTTTTTTTTCTGTTATTATTTTTTGTGTTTTATGTTTGTATTCTTTTTCGAAATATTTCCCGTTTATGTTTTGTGTTTATTTATTATTATTTTTTTTGTGTACATTTTGATTTATTAAAATCAATTTCGATTTTGATGTCATTTTTATTTTTATTTTTAACCTTTTTTACCCCTGAATCTCCTTAAAACCGATGAATTCCCATCCCATTTAAAAAAAAAAGAATTTTAACGTGTTTTAGTGGTGATGGGTTATGGTGGCTGGACTTTTCGACTGGGTTATTTCCATGCATTTTGACATTTTTGGGGCTTTGTTCTCATTGGGCTTGCATGTATATTTTATTCCTCCCTTAAGATCTACAAGGAATTTTGTGGCCGACTTGCCTGCTGATGGATGCCAAAACTGCTCGTTTTATTTTGTGTCATTGTTTGTTGTTATTTTAAGTGTTTCATTGAAATTGTTCATAATGTGTTTTAATTTTCTGCCAGAAATCAGCGCAATCAAACACCGATTTAAAGTGCGTACGTGCTGCGCAATGACCTTTGTTTAACAAGGGAAACTAGACAGTAAAAGAAAACAAAACAAACCGTAAGAAATTGTCTTTATTGGTTACGCAATCAATGTAAATGTAAATATTTAAGTCAATGCAATCAGCGATGATCATTTTCGAATAACCAAGCATTTTATACAAAACAAAATTGATTAGGACTCTGATTTTTCCTGCACAATTGTCGTGCATGCACTACAGAGACGAACGCCATTTTCATTGAATGAAAAACCAATAACAATAATTTCATAGGTTTTTGTGCGTAGAATTAAGTAGAAAAGTACTTGTAACTAATCATAGGTTCATCTCAAGTTGATTCATCGTAACTAATAGAACGAAACGTATCAAATCAAATCAATTCTCAAATTGTAGAAAATTCATTGTATGTTGATTTAATTAGAATTTTAATTGCGTACTCATTCATTTTGTTGTTCACTTTTTTCAGCGTCGTCTACAACCATCTCCTCAGGTCTCAAAGCGCAGGTTTGTTTTTATTTCATTTCGCTTTTTTTTCAAATTTTATTTAATGTTTTTCCAAAACGAATTTTTCTAAAGACTTGGTCCCCGTGGAGCCCGCGACATCAAACTCTTTATCGAACCAATACCAACACTGCGATAACCAACCAAAGTCTTTCGAGTCTCAACAACAATTGGACGACAATTCAACCGATTCGTCGAGCATCGATGACGAGCTCAAGAAGCACCGACGAAAATTGCGCTTCCCGTTTGGAAAGAAAACCTTTCAAAAGAACAAACACATTTGACACGGAACTTCTATCATTGGCCGTTAAAACCATTACACAGCGATCGAGTATGAACAATAGTTGTGATGCCGATTGCATAGATAATTCATCGTCATCGTCATCATCATCTGTCGAAAAATCGGGAAGCATTGAAAATGTCTCAACTCGTAGCAATCCATTTTAGGGTTTATTTAAATTTTATAAAGACACTAGTGCTGTAGGTCATCATTTAAATTCGATCTTCGTTTTTTTTTTTTTTAAATTGGTAATGTGCTTGCATTAGCATAATAATCAAATAGGAGAAGAAGAAAATCAATTGACCGACCGGAATGTACATAGATTACTGTATTGGACTTCAATTTAAGCAAATTATTATTGAAATTAGATGCTAAGAATTGTAGAAAAAAATATTAACAAAAACGATGCACAATTTCTTATATTTAGATTTTAATAATTCCGGTTGATTTTGTATAAAAAAAAAGATGTGTAAGACAAAAAGGAACTCGCTTGAAAGTTGTTGACGAAAAGGGGCGATTAATATTTGGCCAAAAATTTTTCATATCAGCATTACTTTTGAGCGTTGTTTTTCCTTTGGTGTAAGACTTGTGTTGATTTGATCAAGTTCAGAATATTTATTTATACTCACAATTTGACGTTGTTATCTAATTTCTAAAGTACTATTACAGTCGAACAGACAGTTTTAGACATAAATAATATGGGGAAAATGGCCATGACTGATACGAACTTGTATTTAAAAAAACAAACATGCTGATCACAATTTTATGTTTTCCCCAGTGTTAATTAATATGAGACAATGGCAAAGAAATAATGATTGAACTTTTATTTTAATCAACTTGTTGGCATCAAACAACAACATCCGAACAATTCGACAATAATAGCAATTGCGTTTGACCCACTCAAATTCCAATACATCAAAATGTCGTACTTAAAAATCAAGAAAAACAAAACATATTCAAAAAACAAAGATATCAAACAATCACTTAGAAGCAAAATTTTATTTTAAAAAATCGATCATGAAAGGTTTTTATTGGTACATTTTTATGGTACATAAGTCTTCCCTTCGAAATTTCATGAGATGTATACTTGTTTTTCATAAACCTACTAAATACATGGACAATTTGGTAAGTTCGAATGTTCGGAATGTCTTCAAATTGAAATGTAAATTGAATATAGTTGTATATTGTGATATTTGTTCATCCGAAAACTTCATTCCCCTTTAACCAATTTACGTTTTCATCTAATAAGCAAAACCATAGAGAAAAATATTTTTTTTTTTTTATTTTGGGAGTTTAAAATAGTCTCGTGGTTTTTTGCCTCAAAAGATCATTTTTTGTGCTTGAGAGGTGTTGAATATAACCATTATTTCTATCCGGCGAAAAAAGTTTTTCGGGTACATAGCAAACACCACTGGTTAACAAAAATGGAATTATTTGCCACCTTTAAAGGTGGCAAGGGACAACATTTTGTCCATCGGAAAAGTGCTTCGGACAAAATGTTAATCAAACGAATTTGTCACTAATTTCGTACAGGCACCTTTTGGCCACCTTCTGTCGAGGATGAAAAATCAAGTACTTTTACATACTTTTTCATAAATAACAGCGCTGTTTTAGCAGCATGTGGGAAGAAATCAGCGCAAAAATTTTTGAACTCTCAATGTTAATTTCACGTTACTTTTATTTTAAATAAATTTGTCAATATTTAGTTGTATTTAGGTGCAATTGGATTGGGAACCTAGTAAGAGACATATTGAACGTTTCCACAGCAATAATTTCTGTCTATGTAAAGAATGTGTTCATATTTCACTCCAATTTACAATTTAATTTAGTGAAATTGGATAGCTGTGCTTTGGCCCATCCAATCATTTATTACTTAATGCAAATGGGTGCTTTAAATAAAAATTTAATTTATTTTTATTTGCTCGTGTACAATTTCACGCTGCACTGAAGAAATGATGTATTCGATATGTCTGGCAAATGAACTTCCTAATTATCTTAAGATTTTACTTTGGAAATAAAAGTGGCACGAACAACGAATTCAACAAAATCAAATTGAATAATATTAATTTCAACATTAATTCTTTATATACTTAAATTGAATTTAAATTTTTATTTAGAGCAATAGAATTTCAAGAGAAAAAAAAATACAGAATTATTGAGAATGAGACGAAAATAAATTGCCTTGAATTTTTACATAAATGTGTTTATTCACTTGCCAAAAATGCTGAGAAAATCGTGAGATGTGAATGTATTTGTTCATATTCCATTACCCTACAATTCCTGATCCATCCTCGATTCATTTTCCATTCTGTTCCATTACCTATTGATTAATTTCCATTTTTTTCTTCTGATCAACTCTAGGTACTAAGGCAAGTAGCTATAAGAATCTTAATTTGACGAGATATCTTATTTTCACCCGTGACTCGTCAAATACCACAAATTCGTTAAAATTTATGGTTGCTTCAAAAAGTGTGAAGACGTCTTAAAAAGAATCTAGATACTGCTTAAGAGATAACGTTAAAAAATCTAAGATTAAGATAAGATAATAGATACAATCTTATCTGGAATCTTATCTGCATCTCATTTAATACCTTCATCTTTACCAAATACTGAATAGTTGAGCGCGTCAAATTTTGAAATTTGTTTGGCAGGTCGATTAACTCGCGTAACGGTTCTTTAGTTGAATACTGGCACTTTGTCCATGGTGAATCGTACCGGTACAAAAAAATCGAATTTTGGAACACTAGTTTACCAAATCCGCATGCCGGACAACGTGATAATGTACCAAAGTAAATGATGTCGCACGCGTGATTCAACTTCTATGGGTGAAAGAACAATACACTTCAATCTAAAAATAAATGTTTCAGAAAACAATACAATACCTCTACCCTACTTCTAGGCACAAATTGGAGCATTTCATTCAAAAACTCAACAAGTTCTTCATCCCTCATATTTTCTAGTTTTTCATAAGTAGTGAAGAATTGTTCGTTTTGTTCTTTAATTTGTTTTTCCAATGTGAAGAAATTCGAATCATCGGTCATTGTTTGCAGGACATTTTTATGACCACCTAATGGATGTTAATTTATAAATGAGGTTAAGAATGTGCAACAAAATGGAGGAAATTCACGATCAAATGATACGAGTTGCTATTTATGTCCTAATTATGTCCGCAATACCATTTGATCTTTGTATCTTAAGGTTGCGAATCCATCAATGGTCTTCCGATTCAGGTTGACGTATCGAAAAGAAGCAAGGCACATAAAACCATCTTGCTTCCAAATAATCGTCTTTTATGCTCTTTGTTAAACAAATCGTTTAATTTAGTTCAGAGTTCGCATTTGTGTATATTTTATGCAAAACAAAATCACAGAAACACTCACCTGGTACATACAACCAATCCGAATGACATTATGTTGAAAAGGTTTTCGGCATTTTTCGCAACTTATGCGAATTAGCTGAGCGACTTACGTTTTTTATATATACATAGCGCCGTTACAATCAACTGCGCATTCAGAATGAAGTATTCATATTTCTGGTGTAATGTGAACAGAAATCGGCAGAAATGTCATAATTTTTTTGTATACAATGATTGTTGACTCATTCTCACATTTTAGCAACTTATGTGGTTTGACAAAATGAAAATGACTTTCAAATTATTTTTAAATAAAAAAACCATTTTTTTTAATTTTATATTTTTGAGTTTTTTATTCTTATCATTATTGGCTTATAAGAAGCTAAACATAAGTTTCAAGATTCACAAATTGCTGTGAATACGAGTTTCAAGTATGGAAAAAAAATTGCGATCAATTTTCATTTTCTGTATCTTTGTTGTCCGGTGAATTTCAATTTGACCAGATATCTTATTTTCACTCGTGACTCGTCAAACAGCACGAATTCATTGAAAACGAGTGGTGTTTTAACAGTCCGTTTGACAAGTTTACCTAAGGGGAGAATCACAAAAGAAAAGAATAAAATTTAAAATAATCGATAAGTAATCGGAAAATAATCGAAAATAATCGAAAACATATAATGAAAAAATTGCAAAGCAATAGCCACAACAAATTAATGTCCAGCAATTGCTTTAAATTGAGATTTGGTAGTTGTAATCGTCGATTTCTGTGGAAGAGAATAAAAAAAATACTAGCTTACTATAGAATAGTACTTCTGGGTCTGCTGGTCACTACCTAGATACATACAATAACAGAAAAACAAACAATGAACATGAATTGCAGTAGATGAAATTAAATGAAAGCAATGAAATTGATTCGAATTGAAACATACCCCCCCGGGAACGACCGCAGATACATTTCTTTAACTTTATGCTAAAGTTAACTTCTGTTGCCGGAAAGAATACGATTGCGGACCGGTTCGTAGTTTGGGCAAAATAGAAACTGAACGATACAAATTCGATACGATAGAATTAAAATTCATTTCACAATGAAGAAAATGCAATGCAAAAAAACTTACCGATCCTTTGTATTCATATTTTCCGGGTTCTGACATCGTTGTGGTCGGTTTGTGAACGATTACCAGTGTAAGAACTAAAAATGTGTCCATATTCTTCTTCGACATTTGATGTGTTCGATTTGTTGTTCCTGCCAATGAATGAATGTTGAAAACAAAAAAAAATATTTGAAAAAAAAACTTAAAAAAAGATTCAATTGCATATCGTAGTCAAAGTGGGCTTTGAAAAATCATGAGAAACTGCGTCGCACTATTGGCTAACGGTACCCGTAATCCAATGTGCGCAATGATGAAATTCATGATTTAACATGATTTTGTATTGTGTTCAATGTGTTTCTCTCTATCTCAATCTAATTCTAGCATGCAGTCAATTTTTTGTAAAAAAATTCGAAAATTCTGTTTAATATTATATTTTAAAATAATACTTACCGAACACTTTTTTTGGAAAAACCGACAAAATTCCAATTCGAGAGAATATTTCACTTTCAATGCAAACTGAAAATTTATGCGCAGCAATTTTAGTTCTTACACTGATGATGGTTCAAGACGATGTGACTTGTTGCCGGCTTGTTGGTTTGAAATGTCACAGTCAAATACACTCTCGCACCAACACATTCAAATCGCCTTGTCGTTGACAGTGGCCGATATTGAACAGCGAATGCATTAGCTACTATGCAAAACATGACATTATGACAACAGAGTAGAATATGTATTCAAACGAACTCACCCGAATGTGATTTCTTGTTGCTGTTGATACAGTTTTCGTTTATCCGTTTGCGTCGCCATGTTGTCGTCGTTGTGACGTTGTTCCGATGCAATGCTATTGTGTGTACAACATTGATTCTTTGTGTGTTGTTCTCTCCGCTGCTACTACCAAATCTCAATTTTTCATCAGCAATTTATTTGCTGTTGTGACTTTTGTTTCTTTTGTATGTTTTCTCTTACATTCTAATGGTTTCCCAATCATCTATCACTCACTTACTCACTCATCCACACACACACTCTCTCTCTCTTTTTATTTCACATAGATTCAATTTCCATCATCGTCAATTTCCATCATCGTCACAATCTCATACGTAATACATATATTACAATTAATGACGATAATCGAAACTAATCGAAGAATAATCGCAAAACAATCAATAATAATTAATAAGTAATTTTTAAGTGATTTGCCCCTCGAGTTTACCATTTGGAATTTTCAAACCATCGGGCCGTATGTGCAGCGGATCTGGTTGATGCATGCCTATGGCCTGAACCGATTCGCAGTGATCAACCATTTGGGAAACTTGAAAATCATATCGAAAATCAGTTCGGCCGGCAGCAACTTCACACAACAATACCAAACCAGTTCTATTGATCGGATGACAATATCTAGCCGATTTCGTTACTGAATCTGCAAAATAAATACCTGATGCGAAAAGAAAGAGAAATAAAATTGCTATATATATAAAAAAAAACAAATTAAAAGTAGTATTTTTTTGTAAATTCTGACCTTTGCCAAACGCCGATCCTGAAAAATGTGATCCAAGCATTATAACTTTCAAGCCACTCGTCAGGATGCTAACCAAATTTTCAATGCGTGTTCCATGAAACAAAAGTTGGCGGTTGAAATTTTCCTCGTGTGGTTGATACCGCAGGATTTCTTCATGACGTTCCACTACAAATACATCGTCTACTTTGCATGGACCTGGATCGTAGTTTGCCGTTGGGTCGTTGTGCAATTGTGTATTATTGACGTAGTTACATATTTGTGTATACATTCCCGATGACTTGTTGAGCATTGTTATTTCAGCCGAATCTTGTAAATGTTCATAGCATACATCGAGAAGGTTTCTTTCCTTGTTTGATGGACTTGTCAGTGTTTTATATATTATGTCTCTATCTAAGATGCGTTGTAGCATTTCAATTTTTTGCTGGACCATTCCATATGAATTAATGAGTGGCGGCCGACGAAAACCACAATCGTGTGGAAAATACGAATAAAATCGATTCGATGCCCCGATAATTTCATGCGAGTTACCTGAACTCAGCATCGATGAGATCTCTACTAAGAGATTTTTGACGCCTAGGATTTCGCTTGGCGGAATTTTACCTAGCGGCATACTATCGAAAACCAAACAATATGCGAGTAACGTCGTTTTCATTACTTCATCAGCAAACAGCAATTGCATCAACTCGTATAAGGGTGCACTTAATTTGGTCGGCACATTGTTTTTTGTAACTTTACGACTTTGAATGTCGTTATCAATTTTCACGAGATTGTATTTTCCTGGTTTCTTTTCAAAATGGCTCGCCCCAAATTCATTGCCAGTCAGATCCAAAAAGATTTGTTTGAATAAATTCTTTGCCTGTTCCAAACTTGAGGTGTGCTTTTTATTGGTGAAACCAGATGAAGTGGCACTGATTCGACCCTTTGTCTCAAATACATAGCAACTGCAAAAAGAATCCATTATTTTTTCCACACGAATCAGGAGCGATTTCATTTTTATTTTATGCTTACAGAGCTGTAGAATATATTTGGACCAGCTGTAATTTACAAAACGAGTTCTTGTTCATTTTGATATCAACGAAGTCCAGCACGACTTCGTATCGTAGAGTACCTTCGCAGTAAACCGTCGTCTTCATTGAACCCATTTCATTGGTATTGTTTGTTTGATTTTGCGTCGTTATCTTAAAAGCGTCTTTTTGTTCTGGCATCCGTTCATATGGCTAAAATGGGAAATAAATCGAAGAATGTAGCATCTTCATTAGTGAATCAAAAAAACATAAAAAAGCAGAAAAAATATGTAAAAAACGTACATCTTTACCCCATTTGCTCAAGTCACTTTTGGCGATCAATTCAATTGGATCGTTTTCCAAGAAGCTGTCAAGCAATTCATCGGATATGACTTGGATGCGAAGAATGAAAACCCGCATTATGTCTTCTCCACCTTTGTTCACAACATCCTCATTTGAAAAGACTGCAGCCAGACGGGAATGCATTTCTGATACTAGTCGACCGCCCATTGCACGAATCTTGTGTTCGATAACATTTCTTGGGTATTTTGTGTCGCCAACAATAAAAAATTCCATGTTAAATAGTGGTTGTTTGGTGTATGATCTGAAATCATGCGAATAATTCAATAATTCAATCATGCGAAAAAACAATCAAAATCAAAAGTAAAAAAACAAAACAAAAAGACTTACTCAAAATCATCTTCATTGAACTCAGTGACATTTCGCAGAATGCGTGTCTGAACTTTAGAATCTACGGTCAACATTGTTTGATATTCTATTGGCAGCTCAATTGACACACGCAGCGGTTGTTTAGTTGAGTACGGACATTTTGTCCATGGTGAATCGTAGCCACTGCAACAATACACTGAATTTCGGAACAGAAGTTTACCATTTTTGCATGTCGGACATGGTGACAAAGCACCAAAGCAAATGATGTCGCACACGTGATTCAACTTCTATGGGTGAAAAAACAATACACTTCAATCTAAAAATAAATGTTTCAGAAAACCGTATAATATTGTTTACCTCTATACTACTTTCAGGCACAAATTGGTGCATTGAATTCAAAATCGTAACAAGTTCTGTAGTCTTCAGTGTTTTCAGTTTGTCATAGATAGCAAAGAATGCGTCGTTTTGTTGTTCAATTTGTTGTTCCAATGTGAGATCGATAGATCTAACACAATGCTTCTTCGAGGATGACTGCTCATCAGTCATTGTTTGCGGGACATTTTTGTTATCAGCTAATGGATGTTAATTCAAAAATAAGCTTAAAAATATGCCACACAATGGAGGAAAGTCACGATCAAATGATACAAGATGCTATTTACCCAAATATTTCCGCAATTCCATTTGATCTTTGTATCTTAAGTTTGCGAATCCATCGATGTTGTCTTCCGATCCAGGTTGACGTATCGAAAAGAAGCAAGGCACATCAAACCATCTTGCTTCCATATAATCGTCTTTTATGCCCTTTATAAAATAAATCGTTTCACTTAGTTCAGAGTTCAGATTTGTATCCCAATATGTGTCACTCACCTGTTGCATAAAACTAATCTGAATACTGCCTTCGCAAATACATTTTTGACATTTCTCGCAACTAGCGGATGTATTACCCTTCTTGTATTCAGTGCGGTACGGAAGAAGCGTTGTCATTTTTACTGTTTGTGTAAACAATCTATATAATTGTAATATTTGCTTCTGAGTTGAAACACTATACGTTCAAGTGGCTTTTGATGTTGTTAAAAAAATAAATAGATGTGAAATGAAGCCTTTTTGAGCTGAGTCTCAGTTCGAATATTTTTCAAATGTCATTCTTATTTTTTCCTCCTGGTTCACCTCCAGATCGGACTGTAATATAACTCTGTATTGATAGAATGGCTTGAAATGTATTGTGCGCCAAATTTGACAGGATGCGAAACGTCACATGTCTGTATCACCACAATTTACTTTGGGCAAAACAATTTTCTCCACACGCAAACAACTTAATTTGAATTTGACATTTCAAGGCGTAAACAAACACTCGATTGAAAAAATATTGAGTCATTTTGTCATACTGGATTTTTTTGGCTTATCTCCTCGATGATTGAGCCATAGAATTTTAATTAAAATATTTTATACAGAATTATTTGAACATATTTCGTCGTTTTCGAAACATGATTTTTTATTCTGTGGATTTTCATGTAAAATGTTATTATACTTGTTTTTAAGGTAACACTGCAGTGTTCAGATTAACACGTATATAGAAGAGAATTGTTATTATTATTATTCAAGAGAATTTTAATTTCAAATAACTGTACAGTTTAAAGTAAAATACAGCGGCAATTGTTTGTTGAGATGTAAACAAGGAAAATAATCTAATTTCAAATTAAAGATCGCTACATATATCTTCGAAATGTTATGCTCTTCAAAGTTTTGGCAAAATTTTTGACAATGTTAATAAATTATGAGTCCACTGATATGAGCTTTTCCATAAGCAATTTTTCATTAGAATAGTTCAGCGATATGAAAAATCATCGAACTATACATCCAGAGCACAATCCAAAATTTATGGATGGCCTATAACTTCGTTTCAAAAATTTGCTCAAATTAAATATCAAAGAACTACAATCACCAATTGACGTATTTAGATATCGAAATGGAACTTCTCCAAAAATCTAATTATATCCAGTAATAGCAAACACAATTCATTAAATACGTATCTCTTTTTTTTATTTCTTTACCATTCACATTTTAGATTCAAACAATGTTGGCAATTCATGCGAAATTAAATTGGAACGGAAAGCTTACTAATTCATAGATTACGTTTAATCAACAAATAGTTTATATTGGTTTCATCCTCCATTTCATCAGATAGAGTCCATGTCGGTTTTTTCAATGCTATTAACTGATCATTGATATAATCCATAACTGCTTCAGAATAGCCTTCTTTTAAATTATCAATGCATATCAATTTTAATGAATTCAAATGTGATTTTTTTCTATCGAATGTTTCGAAAAACGGCTCTAAGAATGCCAATTGTGAACAGTTAAATGGGGATATATACTCTTTGACACTCGTCAATTTTTCTATACATTCTACTGCATCATATATACCATCATATGGTTTGATTTCTACCATATCCAAATTTTTGAAATGATTGATAAAATCAGACAATTGTTGATCGATGTATTCTCCGCGCACAATTAGCCTTTTCAAATTGGGCATTTTAAATGACAGTCCTCCTGTTAACAGTCTTGTTTCATCAATTCCCACGACGAAAGTTGTCACTGATGTAAGATTTTGGACACGATTACCCCCGGTTAAAAACTCATCGCCAGCACTGTTAATTTTAAGTGTTTGCAAATTTTTCAAATATTTGCCGATCGATTGTAGAGTCTCTGTTTTTTGGGGTGAAAAGTTAAGCTTTGATATTTTTTTATTTTTTGCAAAAATATCTTGGAATTGGTGTTCTGGTATTGAAGGAGTTTGCAGCGTTAATTCTTTTAAATTCGTGACGTTTACCAAGCAGTTCGGGTCTTTTATGGAACCAATCAACTTGAAAGATTCAAGTTTGGGGAATATTGCATTCAAATTAAATGATTTTCTACTACTATCAGCGGTATCGCATACATAGGTAAATTTTTCCACATTCGGGAACTGAATTTGTCCATTTTCATTCGATATTTCTTCCCAAATTCCCGAATCATTGTAAACATAAATTTTAAGCTCAGTTAAATAGTTTGCATACTTATTGATAATGTTTTTGTTTATCTCACGTCTGACTGTTGCATTCATGGAGCGATAATTTATTGAAATGCGTCTTGCATGTTTACCAAATGTTTCAAAGAGTGACACTAGTCTGGCATAGCTTCCGAAGTCAAAATAAAATTGGCCGTCTTTATGCTCTTGACGCTCACTTGTTTCAACAGAACGGTTAAGAGTCGTCCAATTATCAATTACGAGTATGCGGTCTTCAAAAATTCTGCTCATGGCATCTTTGGATCCGGCAATTAGTGCTTTTGATCGTCCTGCTCCTTTCGTTGCTTTTAAACCACCTTTGTGGAGTATATTCCCTATCACTTCATACGGCAATTTGACTTCATCATTAGCAAGTTTTCGAGCCCTTTTTGCATTATTCCTTACAGCATCGCATTGAATTACCTTGAGTGAACAGAAAAAATATTTTCGAAAAAAAATGGTTAATACGTTCAATGTATTACATGGAAACAAAAGAAAATGTAATAAATTAACTCACAAATACTTCAAAAACGATTAATGCCACGAAGCAGCCGTAAAAATTGTACATTTCTTCTCTATTCTTTTGAATATTGGTCTTAACTGTTTCTTAACCACTTCTTAACTGTTCAACGAATAATGACTTTATACGTCGACTTTTATTTATTTCTGACAATTTATAAACCATATGTAGTAATTTTTGGAATTTTTGTAAAATTTAGCTTAGCTCGTTTGTCGCAAGTCGTCATTATATTCGGGCATAAATTATTGCTGCGCAATTTCTTTAATTAAAAATTATTCGTTTGTGAATGCTCTGATCGTTCAAAAAGCCTATCCTATCTTAAAATACATTTTTCTTCAACTAAAACTAGAAAAAGAGAATTTTCGATTTTAAAGTAGGTGTAATAAGCTCCTCCATTTTTTAATATTTGAGAAGTTACTAACTCCTTCTCAATAAGCTATTCGAAGCTATTACATTAACACATACTTACAGCCATTCATTTAAATAAAATTCAAGCCTGGAAAAATTACGAATATTCAGGCAATATGTTGAATAGAAAAAAAATGAAATAAATGGGATTACATACGCAAGCTTACTTTTTAAATGAAACCGAAATGCATAAATTAAGGTCTGTTAGACTGTTGTATTCGATACTAATACTCTAAAATTCGAATCGACTCGAGAAATAATATATATAAAAAAATGAAATTGTATCTCGTGTTATTTGCCTTGATTTTCTGTACGGAATATTCTGTAAGTGAATTCATTTTTTTCATAAAAAATCTCTCCCTTTCATACATTTTAATTTGCATTCATAAGCCGTCAAGAATTGGTATTGCTGTGGAAGCCATTGTGAACGGCATTTTAGTAGGTAGTATCGAAGAATATAATTTTATGGTTGGAATTTGGTACTACGTAAACGATACTCATAACTCCTACTTTTGGTAACTATATTGCATTGTAATAGTACGCATAACCACAAATGGACTTAACTATTGTTATTGTGGCGGTGCGGTTATATCGCCATGGAAAGTAGTGACAGCAGGTATTACTCGTAGTGTTTTAGTCTGGTATATTCACATATATTTTAGCGCATTGCGTGTACAATGAAACCGAAACTTTTAGCGTGATAGCGGGCACGGTAAACTTATATTAAATGCTTCAATATAAAAACTTTACCCGAGATGCAGATGTTGTAATGCATCCAGAATTTGATATGGGGGAACCGTGGGGTAATGATATCGGTAACTGAAATAATAAAAATTAAAAAGTGTTGGTTTATGTTAATAATTTTGTTATCTATTTAAATCTCAGCTGTAATTATTTTGAGAACCCCGTTAAAATTCAACTCAAAGGTTGATAAAGTGGAAATGGTTGATGAAGATTATATTCCAATGCCAGGCGATCATGTTACTATGTTGGGGTAAATTGGTTGAATGCACATATTTTTCATGCTGAAACTTACAAAATGTGAAACATTTCCCTTAGATATACGGAATCAAAACATCCCAAACGAATATTCAAGGAAAATAAACCATTTTTGCGCCGCATTAATTCAACCATTGGAGATTTGGAAGAATGTCAAAATCTATATCGTCAAGAATATGGATATTCTATAGTCGATGATCGACGACATTCTTGTGTGAATTTACGAATGCACTAGGGGGATTCAGGAGGTTTATAAATTATTATTTTTATGTTTTAATCATGATGTCTTATTGAAATATAAATGTGGTGTTTCCCTTACGAAAGACAATAAATTTTTTGGCGTTGTTTCCATCTCTGTCTACCGTGAATTTATTGCCAAGCTATATCCAAGAGTGAGTATAGCTTTAAAAATTAAATTTGGCCTGCCTATAAAAACTCATTTTCGGTCTTTATTCGTTCTAACTAATTGAAATAGTCTATCTAGATTTTTTAAAATTTATTTCATTTTCAACTTTTTGTTGATATTCGATTCTCATCTGTGGTTAATCTGGTTAGGAACTTCGTGGAAGTAGCATTGAACTAGGTATTTTTCTGCAAAATTAAAATGTTTCAATCTGTTTATCTTTTCTCATATTGACAGTTTATGAAATTAACGACCATAAATATGTGGCTTTGATAATATATAAGAAAAATAGTACCAGTTTCACGACTTATACATGTGGTGCCACTATAATATCAAATTATAAAATAATAACTGCCGCAAACTGTGTGGTCAACAGAGGTGCCATCACATTGGCGGTCGCTTCCGTCAATAGTGATGAACCATTTTATAAAATTGATGTCAGCGATGAAGAAATCATCGTTCATCCAAAATATTCTGAATGCAGTAAAGGTGTTTGGCAAAATGACATAGGCAAGGCAAAATAAATCCAATTATATTTTTAAGTGTTTAATGCATAATTTTTTAGCTGTAATCCAACTCAAGGAAGCTTTAAACTTCGGTTTAAAGATTGGTAAGCTTAAAATGGTTTATAAAAGTTACAAGATAAAGACAGGTGACGCAATTACGGCTTTGGGGTATTCGCAATCAAACATGATCTACCGAAAGTATGCAGACACTCATTTGCGATATTTTAATTCAACGATGGAAAATTTCGATGTATGCCGAGATCTATATTCTGGTTCCGTCAGTTTGGATAATGAAAAACAATTCTGTGTTATTTTATTGTTATTTTTGAATATGTCGGAGGTATGTTTATCAATTCAAAATAGAAATAAACAATCATTTCATTTGTGTGCATTTTATATTAGGACCGATTATTACGAAAACCAAAAAACTGCTCGGCATCATTTCATATTCAAAGAATGGAAAACCTCATGTTTGTACTTCTGTAATTGGGCACAAATGGTCAAACAACAACTGAAAGCGATTTGGTTCTTAATATTGAAGATTATAAGTACACAGGTGGACTGTTGTACAGAAAAGAAAATGATGACACCCAGTATTTATGTTCTGCAACAATCATATCAAATAAAAAAGTGTTGGTCGCAGCACATTGCGTGCAGAACGCATATTTGGTAACGTTGGAACTTGGCGAACTCGATACTGACGAACATTATTACACCGTGAATGTTAGTCGACAGGAAATATTTGTGCATCCGGAATATAGCGAAGATCACATTTTCAATTGATTGATGCATAATTTTTATTTAAACAGCTGTGATCCAACTGAAGAAACCGTTGAAATTTGATTCAAAGATTGGCAAAATTGATATGGTGAACCAAACATACGTAGTAAACATGGATGATACAATTACTTTGGTTGGCCATTCAAATGAATACTTAAGATACCGCGAATCGAAAATTACCGGCTTCGTTGGGTGTCGAAATTCGTACAGAGAACGGAACAATGATTACCCACTGTTAAAAGAGGAGAGTCAATTTTGTGTGCGCAACGGAAAAGAAAATCGGTGCTGTCCAAGTCTTCACTTTCGACAACAACTTACAAGAAAAGATCCTCTTTTAGAAGATCATTTTCAACTAAATGAAATGAAAACGTGGCTTACAAACTATATGCCGTTTACTCCTTGAAGCAAATAAATAAAAGCAACCGATTATTATCAATAAATTCACAGTATTTCAATCGACAAAAAACCCCACGAATATTTACATCGGTCCAATTTTTGTTTGAGATTGGAAAGAGACTGCTGGAATTTTCTGGAATTATAGTGACATAATTATGAACTTGTTATTGAGAAGAACGGAATTTCATCAGATGCTAAAAAAATACCAATTTTGTGATATATTTACAGTCTTTGCTACCAACGATAATATACCGGTCACTTTGCATACATATGTGCATGACACACATTCGCCAATGTAACAAATGTCTGTTTTGACGTGCCAAATTGGCACTGCCAATACATAAAAAAACACCAATATGGAAACAACGCAATATTCACCAACAAACTTTTTACTTCAGTATCACACGAGTCTATACGACGCACATATACACGTGTCCACTGACATACAGAAGCACGTTACTATTACTAACAAGGTCAACTATATATTTGAGTATGTATTCCTTGTTTGTGTCTCGTTGGCATTCTGATTCATTCGCGAATTGCAATCATCATATGTGATGTTACTCGTGATGAAATAATACCTCAATAGTCATTGCTCGGTTGTGATATAGTAAACATGTAAGTTGATTACGTTCTGTTTTGCCGGTAATTTGTGACCATTCATAATTTTGGTGGAAACATTTTTACAAAAGAAATTTTCAAAAACATTTTTTTTCTTTTTCTTTTCACAATACCAACAAAAAAAAATTACAACGCTAATTGCGTTCTATTCTTTAAAGTCTAATTGGATTGTTCTTCGTTTTTTTTTGTCGCCAAATTTAGAGAGCAAAACAAGTGACTCATCGCCTGGTTTCATGAACTGAAGTGTAAATTACTCCTTTGAAAAGAACGAATTTCATAATATGGACAGTATTCGACATCATTTCACACAGGTCATGTCAATGATCACCAACCAAACCACACTGGAGGAAAATTTGCCGGCTGAATATTTGGAACATGAATTAATGGCATTTTCGGATGAAATTTTGTTGGAAATTTTTTCCAATTTCAACGAAATTGATTTGTTGAATACGGCTCAAGTTTGTAGGCGTTTCAAAGCAATCGCAAAAGAAATTTTTGCAAAAAAGTACAATGGTGACAGCGATGACAAATACTATGAAATCTCTGTGTATGGCGATGACAGTAAATACGATCAAAAACATTATCGAATGTTTTTGAAAATATTTGGCAGTGAAATAGCCGCAATAAATTTAACAATGGAGCGTCGACCCAACAAACACAATCTATTGAATTTGATAAGTAAACAGTGTCGCTTCTTAAAACATGTCATCATTTTCAATAATTGTTATGAATTCAATATCACCAAATCATTAAAATCGATGCCATATTTAACGTCGCTCACACTAAAAAGTGTAATTCTGATGAACTTCTACTGGGCCGACTATCATTATCCACATCTAACGCGATTTAAGGCAGACGACATCGTAAATATGGATGTAGAAGTATTGAAACGATTTTTGTATATAAATCCACAAATAAAACATTTACATGTGATAAAGTGCCGAAAATTCCCATTGGCCGTGATTCAAGCGCTGAGAGACAGACTAAAAGGATTGACAACGCTCGAATATGTTGCCGACAAAAATGAATTTTCACGCAATTGTCGTGACATAAATATGATACAATTGAAAGAATTGAAAATCACAGTAGACGGTTCATCATTTCGAAATGTAATTGGAGCCATTGCACGTGGAAGTCACGTCGTTCAACGACTGGACGTGTCGCTGATAAATGATGATGATGTAAATATCGATGCCATTCATGATCATGTTGAAAAAATTATTCCACTATTTAAGCATTTGACGTCATTACGTTTGGAAGGCTTTGATTTGGGACGCGATACAATTCGATTTCTTATTCATTATGTGCCAAATTTGGTCTGTTTGAAATTGGATGGTGTTGTACTTTATGAATTCACCGCAGAGAGAATATTATTAATATTCAGACGATGTGAACATTTAAAAGAGCTAGAGCTTGAGAGTCGTGAGCATCGCGTCGATGTGGACTATTTCAATTTGGAATTTCATCGTGAATTTGCCGAAATCGTTCGCAACAGAGGCGATGGGGTAAAGTTTAAGCTCATTCAACCTGACACCAAAGTAGAAATGACTCCTCATAAAATTGTGAAAAATGACGTATTGATGTATTGGACTGAATGTGCAGTGTCAAAAAATCATTCGACAAATGTTCATTTGTTTGATCTTGGCGATGCGTGTTTGAAGAAAATCTTTTCCTACTTGGACGAACAGAGCGTTCGTACATTGTATGAAACATGCACTCGTACAAAGCATGCGATGTGTGAACGAATCGAGTCACAAGTATTTACAGTATCTGACCTCGGCAATGTCAAGGACACATTTGACCGGTTTGGTGAACACATAACAAAATTGGCAATCGATGTACACACAAACAACGACAATGAAATAGCTGCAACTTGGGCGTATATTGGTGACGTGAGTGAGAGAATAACTGAATTATCTATAGTCAAAATCACAGTGAATGTGATTGATACCGTGAAATTGAACTTCCCAAATTTAACTACGCTTAAAATTATGTCCATAGTCTCAGGTCCGACATATATATTTCCGCAAATGGAATGCCCGAAATTGTCGCATCTTGAATTTAACGAAGGTGAAATCACTATTCAATCGAAACCAACACATTTTGGCATCACATTAAGCCACTTGAGACGCATCAGCCTGAATCATTTTAGCGATTGCATCGGCACTATTCTCCATTCAATGCACGGTAAAATCAGCAATCAAATTGAAGAATTAACCATTGAACGAGTCAGAGGAACACAGTATGAACAGAAAAAACTAGTGAATCTTGCCACACGCTTCCACAATCTCACCACGTTCAACTTCATTCCTTATGATATTGAATTAACAAATACAAAATATTTATTTCAAACATGCACAAAATTAGTTAACTTATCGATGGGAATTGAAAGCTACTTTGATCTACCGTCATGGCGCAAAACACTTCAAAGCATCAAAGAGAATTGTAAACAATTGGCAACGATTCGATTGGTTAAGCATTATAATTACTTTGACCCAGCATTTTTGCATTTGGTCAACAATTTACTGCCGAAGGCAACATTAATTACCGTTGTATTCGAACCCGATTTTAACTATTACAAAGTGGAAACATATAGGGAATTAACAAAATCAGACCGTAATAAGCCGTACTGAGTCCAAAGACTTCAAGACATTGTAAACAATATGACATTTATGAATTAGTTTTAATTTTTGATTTTGTTACAATAAAACGAGAAAAAAACAACAAAAAAATCGAAAAATATGAAAAAAAAAACAGAAAACATAGAAAGAAAAAAACTTTTTATAAAAGTCGTTAAAGATGTTGTTAAACATTTTAAAGTATTTTTTTTAAATAAATTTTTATTAATTAAACTGAATGTTTTATTTTTTTCAACATACAAATCATCTGTAAAATAAATTCAAAACATCATTAAAACCTTTCGTGATATATCATCACATCGATAGTTCCAATTCAAAAACTTGAAAACCAAATAAATGTTTGTCAACTGTCTGTGTGCCAACATGGCGATGCAAAATACATTCAAAACTTAGCGGTATTGCACGATACTTTTTGGTTTGATGATTATCGTAAAATCTACTTTGCATGAAGCATTAAGTGATGTGACGTTTCTGTATAATAAATCAATGCAAGTATTTGAAACAATTAAATATTGTTTGAACAATTGAAGCATTTTATGAAAAAAATTCATATATTTCGATTATATTTTTTGATTATAATATTCTAGAAGGAAAAAATTTCTGACTGCGAGAAACTCGCTCGAAAATGGCTACAGCCGTGCGAAGTAAAAGTATCACCATAACTGCTTCGGCTGGAATTGTGATTGATTACATTGGTGAGTAGAGAAAAAAAAAAAATCTCTTTTTCAAGATATTTTACATTCTTTATTTTGTGTAATACAGATTGTGCTCTCAACACCATCTTATACTTACGGGGCATATATCCAGCATCACAATACAAGACTATACAGAAGTATGGTTTGAGCATTCAAATGTCAACCGATCCAGAAGTGCAGCATTATTTGAAGAACAATTTATCCCAAATCAAAAGTAAGTAAATGTGATGGAATTTGATTCAAAGCACCAAAAATATATTAGATTTTTTTGGGTTTCTCGAAATCCAGAATGGATCATCAAAGACGAGTTCATACGTCTCTGTCTTGTTATAAAAGACGCGGAAGGTACAGAAGTCGAAAATTATGAATTCAGAGTTCAAAAAAAGGATGATCCAAATAACCGAAAGGAAAAACGAACGATTGATGCTGAAATCGGTGCGATTTTGCGTAGTATAATTGTAGCCTGCCAAAGTCATTCTCGACTAGACTCTAACCATCAGTTTATAATAAAGGTTTACAGGACCCCAAATTCTCCATTGCCATATAACTGGACCGAGCACGAACACGTTGATTTTGAAGTTGTTCATGCATTGGATTTCGGGGAACTTTTAACGGGATTACATCAAGTGAACTCGAGAGAAGAACGTTAGTGATGGTGTACAAGTAAAAAAAAAAAAAAGTTCGAAAAGACATGTTTATCAGTTTCAGATTAATTTTGAAAATCTTTTACATTTCTTGCATCAACATGTAATTTACAACTTGTTGTATGTATTCTTATTATCAAATGTTTTTTTTTTGTTTTTTGAAATAAAATTTTAAGGAATTTTCATAAGATGGCGCTGTTACGAACTTTTTAATGACTTCTAAATGGATTTTTCATTTCAATTCGTAGAATACATTTACAATTTAATAAAATTCATTAGAAATGACAAATATTTGTTGCACTAAATGTCGAGTACAAGATATACGCTTGAATCGTTGAAAAATGAAAACCAGAATATCATTTGTTGTATCACATTTGTAGACTTTCGTCATTCGTCAAAGTCACTTATAAGCAACTTCATTCATATCGTTCTGTCACATGAAATCTTGTCGGCCGAAACTTCACCAGCAGTGAAAAATCAATTCAATCATCCATTCGCTAATATTATCCAACTACAATGGCAGCAGTAGCAAAATTATCAGTTCTCGTCAACAGTAAGTCGAAAAAATAGATAATTTTCCATTTTCCAATTAAGAAATATAACTAAATTGCATTGACATTGTGAATAAACAAAAGAAAAATGTGCCAGCTATATCACTATCATTGAAATGTCATTACGTAATGTAGAATGGTTTTAACCTTGTAAATTGGTGAAAAAAAGCAATTTTTTCAACACTAATTCATATCAAAGTAATTTAATATGCAATCAATTTGTTAAAACTGTAATGTCTCATCTTTTTTCTTTATAGATTTGGTTGTGGCATCACGCCCAAAATTGAAAGTGGCCGCTAAATATGCTATGGCTGAAATGACACCACCAAAAGTCAGCGACATTCCTGCCATCAGCTCAGGTAAACGATTTACATTCAATATGAGCTAAATGCTTGACTTTACTATAGGCATCACAAAATAATTACCACATTTTATTCTTTTCGTTCAATATCGACAGGACTTGGTAAATTGGTTTCGGGAGCCAAGAGCGGTGCATGGAAGAATACCACTGTACGTGAAGCTTTTTTGAACACTTTGGTCACCATTGAAGTGTTGTGCTGGTTTTTTGTCGGCGAATGCATTGGCAAACGTCATTTTGTCGGTTATGATGTCTAAACATAATCACAGCGTAAATCCCGTAACTTTTTATTTGCACGTAGAATCCAAATCAACTGAAAAAAGCTCTTTAGCTATGTATAATATGTGGGCCAAACAATTTGTTGGATACACAATTAAACTGTAAAATATCTCTAATTTTCAAAATAACACCGAAAGAGATTCAATTCAAAAGAGAAAAAAAAATAAAGAAATTCATTCGTTGAAATTGTGAGTGAAAAAAAGAAACAAAAAAAAAGACAATCGGTCAATTGTGTTTGTTGTTCTATTTATTTGTAGATGCTTAAATTCTTTCATCGTTTCGACAAAGATTGGACAAGACTAATAACTAAAACACAACAATTTCATGCTCTTCTCTGACCTCCGTCTACTTGGCTCATTCATGTATACTGAAAAAGTAAATTGTTTTTAAATACAACAGTTAAACCATATAGTATTTCGCGGTGATTGCATTAAGCAAAGCCAACTTGACTGACGGCTGATAAACTAGATAAGTCCAATCCAAGTTTTTTCGCCACATTCAATTGGGCAATGGCGGCATTCCGTAGTGAATAGATGTGAACCATTTCCAATTCCGAGCGACTTAATTTCAATGCAGTTTCAAATAATTCAATTGCATTTTCGAGTGCTCCACGTTGCACTTGAATTGTACCAAGTGTTTCATAAGCCAATTCGCATTTATTGTCAACTTCAATGGCCTTTTGCAGGAGTTCCATTGACTTTGTAATATCACCCGTCCATTGTAAATGCAACAAACCACGATGAACATATAATGATGCTTGTGACGGTTGTAAATTGATTGCCTTTTCGAATAGTTCGTCGGCTTTATCAAATTGTTGTTGTTCGGATAGGATTTGTGCCAAAATATTGTAACATTCAAGGTTATTGGGAAATTTTTCGACGGCACGATGTGTCGCTTGAATGGCATTATAAATTTGAACTTGATTCTGAACTATAGTTGCAAACCGATATTCGGCATAGCATTTTTGAACGACAGCCGGACAATGTTCGGGTGCTAATGCAACCGCTGTATTAAAATCGGATAAAGCTTCAACATGTTTTTCGAGTAATACAAACACCTGGCCACGTTGATGAAATATATCGGCATTTTGTGGATCTATTTTTTCTGCTATTTCAAAATCTTCGAATCCTTTTTGGTGCTGATCGTTTTGCACATTTAACGAGGCACGTTTTACCAATGCATTCACTTTCATGTTGATGTCAGCATCGGAACTGTCAACGATGTAATCAAAATCTTGTGTTGCTTCATCCATCAAACCAATCAACAGTTTGAATGTGCCACGAAGGAGTCTTGCTTCGAGTTTACGCTTTTCACTTGATTCGGGTGATGTGATTTCATCGGTACATGCTGCAATGATATCATCATATTTAGCATCTTTAAGCCCTTTCTTTGCCCGACTTAAACCACTATCATCGGCATAATCGGCATCATCGTTGCTATTTTTCGTTAACGGATCATTTATATACGCTGCAAAATAGGTCTTGATAAAATTGGCCGATGGATAGACGACTTGACGCTTTGAAAATGCTTCTTTGGCATCACGACGACCTGAAATACAGATTTTATCAATATAACTGTCAATTTGTTTAACATAACCAAACAATGCACTTCGACATACCCATATCTTTTAAAACACGATCGGCAAATTCCAATGAGTTACTGTTTTGAAAACCTTCCAAAATGCAGGTGGCAGTGATGTCATCCAAACTGGATACCAAGTCGTTTGTATGTTCGCACGCCTTTGCACGACGGTACAATGCCTTAACATAACGTGAATTTAATTCCAATGCACTGGTACAATCCTCTTTAACGGCGGCCCATTTCTTCAATTGTTCGTAGGCCGCGGCACGATTTTGATAGAATGTCGACAAATCCAACGGATGCGTTTTCGGACACGTATCAATCGCCTTATTATAAAATTCAATGGCCTCATTATATTTGCCACTTTTAAATCGTGAATTACCATCATTTTTAAATGCAATCGCTTTTTCCAATTCACTTTGTGGTTTTGGTTCTGATTTCTCCTTCAGCATTTTATCATCACCGTCCAACGATATTGATTTGTCTTTCGAATTGCTGATTTTCTTCTTTCCCGTATCGCTGGCATCTTCACACAATTTAGTGGTTTGATTGCGATAGTATAAATAACCAAGTCCAAGTGCAATTGGTGCACCCAATAAAATTGCCAACTGCCATTTTGGTAGCAACGACCCCGTACTGCCCGTACTCATGTCTCAAATATCACCCGAAATTCTAACCAAACACAAAAAAAGCGATAAAAAATGTTGTTGGTGTTTTTATTGTTTTCCATACATTGTTAACCAATATGAACAGTGATAACACACGGTATAATGATAATTCGATAATTATATAATATTGAAAATAAAAATCAAATGAATAAAATGCAATAAAACTTACAATGTTTTTATTGCGCTGGACTTTTTACTTGCTTTTTACTTTTTGACAAGAAAAACACACACGCACCGGCAGGGGAATGTGAAAGTGAAATTTTACGCTCTGATTTCATGCATATAAATTCTGTCGCGTACTTATGTCAATTTGCAACAATCACATGGGTTTTTTGTCGTGGCCAATCAACACCGCCATCTATTGAAATTTGATTTAAATATTTTTGCGCGTAATTTCAATTTAAAAAAAAAACATTTCTATTCTCATTGAGAATTGCATTGCATAAGTGACTCACAATTAAAAATTGCTTGTTACGGCACCATTCAGATTAGAGAAATAATCGAGTTTGTTGTCTGATAAAACAAAGCAATTGGAAAAACCGAAATCAGTGTAAATATAAAGTAATAACAATTGAATGAATTGTGCGTCATCGACAAGCAATACACGAGACACTCGCTATTCAAGTTGATATGCACTTTTTGTGTTGTTGTATCTAGATGAAGTCGTCTGGCGGACTGGATTTGAAGCGAAAAAAGTCTGGGTCAAGGTAAAATCGATCATCATTCGATTCATTTAAATAAATCTTGTAATGAGAATTAGTTTAAAAGGCGGAACAAATTATAGGTTTTATCTAGGCTATTTAGCTTCAGATTCTGTTTGTTACAGAAGGAATTTTGTTTTCGCTTTTTTTCGTTGTTGTTGTGGTTCAAGTATGCATATTAAATTGGTGTTTATCATACCGATTTTCTGCTTTGTATCTGATGTAATAAAATGCATTTATTTGCACGAAAGTTAAATGTAACAACCGTGTACAAACAGTTAAGCCGGAGCGCCTATACAATGCGATGTTCTGACCATCAAGGGCGAATCACATTATAATACCATAAACGTATTTTGCGTAGCATTGTATTGGATTGTTTTTTATTTTATTTTAAAAAAAGCACACACACACAAAATCCCCGAGTGACTATCATCGTCATTCATTTCAATATCATTCAATAACAAAAGGTTCCAGTGTTTCAGTTACTGAATTGCCTACAAAACATCTCAATTCTTTCTTCGTAATCAACGCACACCATAAACGAGGAGAGGGGGGCCAAACAATCGCGTCGAGAAAGAGTGATAAAAAAGTACACAACGAGCAGGTAGCAAATAACCAGTTTATGGACAGCAAATCTGAATATATCAGAATATCATCCGAATGTGTTAATAATAAAAAGCAACGGTTGCCTTTAAAATTGTCAATCAATTAAAAAAGCATTGAACTACGTATATATTTATCGATTGGGACAAATCAAGGCACATTTTTTTTTTCAATTCACAGAATTTACTCAGCTTACGAAATAATGTGGTTTGTTTTGTTAGGCGTTATTCATTTAATTCTTCTTTTTTTTCGACAAAACGGTGTACGCATAACGCGCACACAATTGACAATAAAAACCACACGGTGCACAATGTGTACAATGAGTGTACACGCTATTAAAATGAGAGCAACAAATACGCGACATTCCATAGTCGTTAGTCGTGCACATTCGTATGCGCAGATAGTATGACAAAAACAATGTTACCAACAAACTTGGCGCTTAATGCGAGAAAATATATAGTGAATATCTAAGTTGATATCGCCGATCTGGCGTTTGCTATTCTTTTTTTGAACAACTTTGGAGTTGGTGTGGTTTAAAAAGAATTATACAGAGCATCACCATCGTCAGATATTCCTAGAAAACCTCCTGGATGCATAATCATGTAATACAACAGAAAGTAGGTAAAAAAAATGCGCTCAAACATACATATTCAGTTCGAGTATGAGGAGAAGATGGCATAAAAATAGCCTCGCACAAAAACTTCTTCTTGTTTTCTACATTTTCTGTTCAATAATCGGTGAGCTATAACCCATCTGATGAGCGAGAATACGAAAGAAAAGATAAAATATGCAAAATGAAACATTTACAAACATAAATAAAATGAATACATACTTTACCTTCTGTAATGTCGCAGTCCACTTCTGCTGTTGTCTTTTTTTATTTCTTTATCCTTTTATCTCTCACAGACAGTGTGTGTCATGTGGCTGATGATTCTTGACTTTGACGATTCATAATTGTTTATTATAATTTATGGCGCGACTGTGACACATTCAATTTAATTCCGAATTGAGTATGTACATATAATGAGTAATTACTTTATAAAAAACGTATAAAAAATAAATAGAGCGAAATAAGAGCAAAATGCGCGCCCAGCAAATGCCGCGAAAAATGTTATCAGTCGATTATTATTAACGGCTACTAATTTTCTGGAGCGGTCGCCGCCTCGACGATATGTAAATTAAGTGCAATAAATGATATTATCGACATTGTTATCTTGTAAATTTCAAATAGCAATCCGATTGCACGTGCTAGTTACTTGTTATAGTCTGTAACATGATCGTCGAGCATCGCAGTGTGTGCACAATTTGCATTTTTGTAAATGATCTTTACGAATGAATGTCAAATGATCAAATAATCATTTGATCAATTCAATACACCTTCAACTATTCGAATTCCGATGTGGAAAAATTGCATATCAAATGAACGTCATACATTTATTCAAAATATAAACAACATTCATATGCACACACATTTGATTCACATCCAAGTCACTTGTATTGCGCGTATTGTGCATGATCAACTAACAGCTGAAATAGAAGAGTTTGTTTTACATTTCAAGTTCATTGTTCATACATTCATAATTAAACCACATTGTTTGGCGAACAAACAAATAGTGACGACGCAATGTTACTGCTTGGAATTGAAAAGAGGGAAATTAATCAAAAAAAAGAAGGAAACGGAATTTGCTACAATTAATCGGCTCGTACTACTTTTTGTTGTTGTTGCTGCTGCTGCGTATGTTTACTTCATTCAATAGAAATACAGTAATAAAATATAGTATATGTATATAGAAAATTGTAATAAAAAAAATCCATATGTAATTTGAATAGAGCTGAGCGTGTTGGCATGTGAGCTTACCACTGGTTCATATGGTCAATAATATTCAAACGCTGTACGATTTTTTTATGGATCATCAAGCCAAGCATAAATGAAAAAAAGAGGCAGAGAGTGCGATGGAAAAAGAGCGTTTGAGCACGGGCAGAGTCCCATGCGGGTGGTTATCTCTCGGACCCATGCTAATCGAGTGAAGATCAATAGATGCAAAACGTTTTCAAGCTGTTACCGTGCGCCTCGTGCCAACGCACATTATAATGTTTATGACTCTATTTTTAATCGTTCTCTCTTTTTCATTCAGACATGCTATCTGTGGATATCGTCAGTGTGTCGTGCATTTGTTTTTTTTTTTGTTTAATAATTTGCACAAGAACGAAAAGAATTTAACGAGCCTTTATTTTAAATACACACATACGTATTTTAAGTCCGGAGATCTCATCGCCACACGAAACGTATTCGCACACACATTGGGTGAGCGAGAGCCGTTTAGTTGTAGTGGCAAAAGAGAAACTGATACAAATCATCGTACAGAGCGTCCGTATGTCGACAATACAAGGCTAATGCTTTACTCTGCTCTTTCGGCTCTCACTGCTCGTCGCTTCTCTCACTCTGTTTATCTGACTCTCTGCGGTGTGCGCCGATTCTACTCGCCTATTTCACTCACTCACTTTAGCCATATGCATGGTGTTGTGTGTTGTCGGCTTGTTGTTGCGGCACGCTCACAACACAACTTAATACAATACACTTTTTTAGTCTCTGTAACAAATGCGGTTTTTGTGTATATTTAATTCAGTCGAATATTAGCCGTGACTTCGTGTGGATGTGCAACTTCAATTTTCCATTCAAAAATAATTAAAGTTTTGAGTTTATTTTGTGTGTGTCTCACCGTCCGAAATAATCGTTTTTTTGTCGTCAGTTTTTTTTTTCGTTTCTCTCACGAATCTCTCGGTTCATATACATATATATGAAACATTTTGTTTGTACGAGCACAAATTATTTACGATTGAGACAATTTTGAATGATTTTTTCCTGTTTTTAAGTTAATTGTTGGTGTATGTCGCACTCATTTTGATTTCAACATCTTTTTTTTCAAAAAAAAAAACAACTAATGAACTCATGTTGTGTGCTGAAAAACTAGCATAGTTTTTATTTCATTCTGTTTGACATCATTTTGAGGCGTTCTTTTTTTTCAACAAACATCTCGTGCAAGTATACAGTCAATTATCGAACGCATTAATTTTTCGCAATAAATCTCAAAACACACATCGAGAAGAAGAAAACTATAGTGCTGACGGTTATTTTTGCAAAACTCGGATGACTTCAATCGGCTACTTAATGTGACGATAATTATTCACAACACAAAATAACATAATTAACACAAAATATCAAATCAAATCGTTTTTTTTTTGTATTAAAAACGTGCTTGTGAATGTGAGCATTTATACACGATATATTTAAATCGTAAACTCAATTTCCGTTCGACGTTTGGCGGATACCAAGGTAATTCAAACAGTTTTTTTACGTACATATTTGAATATTTCTCTATAAATGCGCGAGAGAAAAAAAAGTGGGAGACATTTGTTTTAATTTTACATTGTGTTATCTGACAGATAATATCTGTGTTTGTCCGAAAAAAAAATGTGTCGGATTTTTCATAATTCATGGTAATTTCCTTGTACGGCTTCGCGTTGATAAAAAACCGAATAATTTTTTTGGATTCTTAACCGTTTTTTTTTATTCTCTTTCAGTTTGTTGACATTTCGAGTGATTTTTTTTAAGTCATAGTTAAAACAGATGGTCATATAGTTTTAACTCAAACTTTGAGTCTATTTTGTTTTCGCGCGCATTTCTATTGTAATTCATCATTTTCTACACACATGTACACATACTCTTTCTCTCTTCCTCTAATGCTCCCTCCCTCTCTACTCTTTCTCACACATTTTGTGTGCGCGATGAGTTTTTCTATTACAATATGCGTACTTTCGATCGAAATGTATGTAACGGGTACAGAATGTGTTTGAAAAAAAAAACTGTTACGTTTCGTTATTCATATTCCTTTCTCGGTATTGGCCAAGGAGACGTTTGGTTCTGCTCGAAAAGCAGATGCGACATTAGGTATTGTTGTTAATCTCTTTTCATTTGATTTATATCGACGTCGTCGTCAGTCAAAATGACATAAAATACCTATTATATTGAGCTATTATGAAAATAAACTCACATAACATGTTTGTATTTCGATCGTTCACACAATTCCTGTATTCATTTATATATTGAGTCGTTCTTGTGTATAGGTTGTATTGTATTTTCATGCAAAGTTTGCTTGTTTTTCGTCAATTAAATTGTGTTTTGTAAATAGCAAAATGCATTCGTTGGTTTTTGTCCTCTTCTAAGAACACACAAATGCATTTTGTTTCGAAATTTTTTTGTTGTGTAAAAAAATTGCATCAGCTTCCTTGTTTGATAATAGCCGTTTTTCATTCTCGTATCAATCTGTTTTGCAGATAAAAAAAGGGAAAAGACACACACTCGAACCGAGAGAGTGAGAGGAAAGGCGCATTAATAAAGTGAAGAAGGCAAAACAATTGAGAGAAATTAAAAATTAAAGCGGCATAATGGCTGAAAATAAGAGTGGCAAAAAAGGTGAGCTGTTCAAAGCAAATTAATTACTGCCCATTTTATTTATTTTTTTTTATTTTTTTTCTGTTCTCTGTTTGTTGGCTCCCCTTTGAAAACAAATTTTTTGTTGTTAATGTTGTTGTATGTCTGTCTGTCTATTGGCGATGGGGCGAATGAAGTATATTTTTTTGAATGACGTTTTGTGTAAACAGATGCCAATTTGGCTCAGTAATAATAATTCATTGTTGATGTGTGAAAAGCGTCCGAGGAATGAAACTTTTTCTTGGAATTTTTGGCATATAATCACACTTGCACATATACACATTTATTGATTCACGCAGTCGACTAAATGAAGACACTTGTTGAACACATTCAATCATAAATCGATTCATCGCAAGTAATTGTCCAACTGTTTGTTTACCCCATTTATTAAATTTTTTTCTCCGGTCTCTATTTCGCTCGAAGTCGGTGACTTCATCCATATAATAATAATTCAGTCATTTGCGACCAATTCACAGATTAGGTATTTTCAAATACAAATGGCGATGTGTTTTTTTTCTCTTTGCTCGCCTCAATTAAAATGACTTATGTCGATGATAATATAAGCCACCAGCAGTGCGGTTTGTTATTGCACACTTTGGTTTCGCATGAATGAAGCACACAATGTTATTTGTGCCGCGTCTCAATTAACGGAAAGAAAATAGTAAATTGATGGAACTTGAAATGTATTTAAACAGCAAGGATAAGGGGTAGACACTGACATGCATCAATTCCGCATTATTAATTCAATACCCGAATGAAATCATTTGTAGAAAAAATCACATTTGAAATATGAATTATAAATCTGAATACTCAGTTGTAGAAAGAGAAAAACTGATGCAACAACTCAATTCATCTCGATCACATCCAATTTAATTCAATATAATCCCGGTTAATTCAGTTGATTTCTGAATAATTCAAATGTTTACTAGTTTTTACCAATTCAAATTGGATCCGGTTGATTTTTTTCTTCTCTAAAAATTCGAATGAGGTTCGTCGTAGATTCCCCCTAGCCTAATAGCTAATTTCTATCAATTAAATGTGGCTCCAATTAAACGAGCTTTCAATGAAATTCATATGAATGTGCGTGTGTATGAGTTGTATGGTCTTTCCTCCTTGGATAAAATTAAATAGATAATACGAAGGCATCTGTTTGTATAGCATTGCATTGTTTTAAATCGAAAGTCAATTCGATTATAAAATTGAACTTGAACGTCCACAATTATATGTGTTTCTTCGATTTTTTTAAATAATTGTTGTTTAATTCATTGGAACGCCCAAGTGTTGCTCGACGTGATTACCGTCTCTGGCAATATTCGGTAATTAATGCAATGCACGCGAAATATTTGGCACTTTACCAGCAGATAACCTCAAACGATACATGAATTTAAATATTATTGCGTTGTTTTTTTTAATCTTTTTTCGGTTTGCAAATGAAATGAATTTAGTGGCCAAGATTTATATATGTTTATATCCGTTATCTATTTTTGTATCTCCAGATAATTGCTTCTTACATTTTGTGTGCACAGACACCAGTTCTTTTCGTGAGAAACAGGCAAAAATACTGACCCATAGCGCGATCGACAGTCTTTTTTCTATTTTATTTGACCATAAAATAGTTTTGCGTCAGCCAACACAGTATTTTAAATGAAAGTTTCGCACTGTCTCTGGTTTTACAGTAAACAAACAAAAAACAACACACTTTAAAAGGTATCGCGTAAGCGGTAATGGCTACGTAATAAAATCGTGTAAGACCATGTGATTGCGAGAAAACTGTCACACGAGCGCGATTGGTATCATTTGCAAATACGTAATTCGGTTTTTAGAAAAAAAAAAAAGAATTCTGGCATACATTAGAACATAACAGAACCAAGCAGCAACAGATACATGACGTACGTTTTCATATTTTTAGACTATTTGTGCGAATTCTTAGTTTTTTTTGCATCTCCTAAGTTAAGCGTTAGAGATAAAAAGGAATGCTAAACAGATATACCTTCAACCGCGGCAATTTATCATTATAGACACATGGATACAGAGCATTTTGTTATTTAATATATCGGTTGTTGTTGTTTTTTTTATTGTTGTTGTTATTGCGTGTCCATTAACATGGTTTTATCGACGAAAATTGCCGTATTTCCACAATTAAAGCCTTCTTTCAATTTGCACGTGTCGCCTTTGTCATTATCACACGAACTGCCCGTATCATATTGCTGCCGCACAACTCAAGCGAACCCGAACCGTGTCTCTCTTTTTTTATGCATATATATCTATTAGCAGCATTAATTTATGGAGATTACTTTTATGTTCCACCACCAATGATCTTATTTTTCATAATAATTTTTTTCCTTCGCTACATCGTTTTCCGATCGAGTCTATTTTGAGTAAAAACAACAACGTCAATCGTAGTAAAATGTAAATTAGATTTGATGGATGCTGTGTGTGTTTATGTTTTATTGGCGTGTGCTTGTACATTATATCAAACAGGCAGCTTTAAATAATTTGTCTAAAACCGAAACACCGTATGGTTGTTACGGTAGTCGTTGTTGACGCCGTCGCCAATGCTTGTCTATGTGTCTCTCTATAAACGATTTAACTTGAAATTAAATGCCGGGCATTTTTAATTGGTTTTCATTCTTGATTCTCAATTATTATATTTTTGTACGGGTAAAATTGTGAATTATAACGACTAATTATATTTATTATATAGAAATCAAGTAAGGGCCGACAGTTTTCGATTCCGTTAGCATTGACGAAAAAAAAAATACGCGAAAAACTGGATCACACAAACATTCATCAAATCAATAAATTCATGCCATATATTCAATCCATGTCATGAATGCACAATGACATTTTGACTTGTACAATATCATGTTGCGCGCCGCCAAATCAATGGAAATAAATTGTTGCTTTTGTTTTGCGTACACACATCAAGCGACAGAGAAAGAAAATATAACAAAACAATGAGGACAAAACAAAAATTCCGTCTTTCTCATTACACATTGTATTTATATATATATATATATACATATTATTCATTATTTCGAGAGGAAAATTACCCGACGACTAGTACGATTGACACATGAGAGCGAAAACGATTCAAATAAATAGAAAATACAAAAAAACGTACATACAATAAGCCACACAAAGCTTTCCTGTTACAGATAAATCTACAAAACGATTGATTTATAGAAAAGTATCAAATGCCAGTGGACGTTTTTCTGATTTAAGTTGTTGTTGTTATTGTTTGAAAATGATGAATGTGTACGCTTTCGATGAATGCGGTTTGCCTTTTTTTCCTTCTCGTTTATTTATAAGTAAAACGTTTAAAACTATTACATAGGAGCTGGTTAAAAATAGATTCGTTACTTTTTCCCTTCTCTCTTTCTGTCGCGCTCTATATGTCTCGCGATTGCGAAAAGCAAAATAAACGACGACAAACTAAAAGAAAAAGATGCGTCGCTCATTTCTCATGTTTCGAATAGGATTTTTGCTCGGTGTTTTTGTTCTCCTTCTTTCAACTCCATCGACAACAATATTTTGTTTTTTTTTTACACATTCAATGCTGCTTCTGCTTTTTTTGTGGTATTCAATTGATGTCGGTCGTACAAACACATCTAGATCGGCCAACGAGCGTTTGCGACGTCAGCACAGACTGTGGGTGCGTCACCAGCACACATGCACACTGTTTCACTTGGCGCTCTCAAAATAAAGTGAAGAGAGACAGAAAAAAAAGCCAACAGACGATTGCATGAATTTAAATAACAATCAGCAATAGCACAGCAGCAGCAGCAGCAGCAGCGTTAATTTGAGCACTTGTTACATGTTCGCGTGTGCTGCGCTATTTGTTGTTGTTGCACGTAAATGTGTACAATGACACATTTTATGTGATACAGCCATACACGAGTCGATTACATTTCTGGATAATTTAATATTTGTAATAACTAATTTATTATTCATAATAAGTAAAAACAATATGTTTTTTTCATTAACAAAACCTTTAAATTATACAAAACATGCTTTCGATGGAATTGAACCAACAAGAGAAAAAAAAACACATTTATACAAAATGAACCGTAAAGCGACTTCTGTCATTCACGCATATTTTCACGTTCATTTTTACGATTATCGAGCTGCAGAACAGAGCTGCGATTTGTTTCAATGCTAAATTTGTTTTCTTATGGTATTTACATAAAATATAATAACGACATCGAGACAGACTTTCTTATCACGCAAACACAACCGATTTTTGGTTTCGTTATTCAAATGAAGCACATTTTTTGCGTGTTCTTTGTTTGTCTCTCGTTTTTTTCCATTTGATTTCGGTCACGAATTTTTTTCACCATCAAAATGAACAAAAGTAATTTAAAGTTTTATTTCTAATACGTATATGATTTTTTTTCGGTTGCGATTTGGAATTTCAGAATTTTTATCATGTCGACAAGTGCTGAATATTATGGTCATTTTGGGATTCATGTTAAATTATGCGCTACGTGTAAATTTGACAATTGCCATTGGTAAGTTTCGTGCATATAAAAAAAATTGTTTTTATTTTTATTTTCGATTTTTTTTTTCAATTTTCTTATAGTGGCAATGGTTGAGGAACCAACCGGCACCAAATCAGCTACAACCAATTTAACAGTGCCACACACCAAAAACGATACGTACACATATAAAATTCATGCCCCACATGAAGAGCTCACCTCAGCCTCACACACACTACTCTCAGCAGCAGCAGCAGAACCATTCCAAAATATAACTGATATAGTAAGTATGAACGTTTTCAATAAATTTTAAACATAAAACAGAAATTGAACATAAAAAAAAAGAATTTTGAATTCGACGACGCACAAAGAAAAAGTAAATCGCACAAAGGGCAAAAACCCGAACTTTGTAATGTGAATAACCTGCGAGGTATTACAGCTCTTCCAGTCAATTCAAAGGCATACCCATTGCGAAACAGAACATATTACAGCCGAAACAAAAATGAACATAAACAATCAAATACGTCGCAGTGATTTATTGTTTTTCGATACAATTTCGCCAAATTCCTTAATTCCAATGGACACCCAACCGGTATTAATCGTGCTTTCTCCCTTTATTCCGTTTTTCCCTTTTATTCCGTTTCAAATCTTTATTGTCGCCGTCGGTGTCGCGGAATTATTTCAATATATGGCTATGCACACAATGTACAACGAAAGTTGCATATCGCAAATTCTCACAAAGTCTCTTCCAGCACGCAATCAACGATTTTTTTTCTTCTTCAATCTGTGTGGAATATCGCGCGCGCTATCGCAGTTTATTACGTTATATATATACGTTGGTGTTTTGCTGCTGCTGCTGCTGTGCGACTTTATACTGTTACGTAGTTCATGTTCATGGGCTGTTTTGTTTTTCTCTGTTGAACGCAGCTTTGGTTTCACTTACATTTTTGCCGGATTATCAATATGTGCATATATACGTTGAATTTTTATTGCTCTCTGCTGGGTCGTTTCGGTCGATTCAAAAATGGTGGATTCCGTGTTATCACATCAAATGACACTCAGCGCGAGAATGAAGCTATTTCACATACACACACACATTCATTATCTATCGGAAATTAAATGGAAATTTCCGATGCAATTTTTCTCAATGAATTGTGTGTTTGAGTTTGAATCAATGAGTTTGATTGATCGACACTTAAATTTTACTGATTTGTTCCTTGTATTTTTCCGCAGCCAAAAACCGCAAAAGCTAGTGATTCTTCATACAAATTCAAATGGAATTCCGTAGAACAAAATATTATTTTGGGCAGTTTCTTTTGGGGCTATATCCTGACCGAATTGGTGTGTTTATTTTTCAAATTTCCGTTATTTTTCTTTGTTGCCACGTATTGGTTATTCTACAAATTTTATTTATAGCCCGGTGGACGTTTGGCTGAACTGATTGGAGGCCATCGAGTCTTCGGCCATAGTATGCTTTGGGCTAGTGTTCTCACCCTAATCACACCATGCGCTGCATTCTTGGATTACAAGGCACTGGTATCCGTTCGTTCATTGCTCGGTCTAATGCTGGGTAAGTTTCAAATCATTCTAACACTCTCAGCTTAATCTATTTATCGCTTGTCGCTCATTTCTATTATCGTTTGTTTGTTTATTGTTCCGTTGACATCGTACACTTACTATAACATTAATTAAATGGAAATTATCACGACCGGTGTGATTTCCATTCAGATTTATTGATTTTATTTATTAACGACATGACTTTTATCGTGTATTAATTGTGTACGCTACTATGTGCCATTTTTGTTTGATAGAAATCTGGAACAAGTGCTAATTTTCCCTTTTTTTGATTAAATTTACTTTCTGTGCTTCATGAACGGCACGTATAGGAGCCTCGTGGCCAGCGATACATCCAATGACTGCAGTGTGGATTCCGCCAGTTGATCGTTCCAAATTCATGGCCAACATGATGGCATCATCGCTAGGAGCGGCTGTAGCTATGCCAATTTGTGGATTTCTAATCGAGTACATTAACTGGCAATCAACATTCTACTTCACGGGTAAGATTCAGGGATATCATCATATCTCGTTCTCTTTCTATCTCTCACTGGATCCATAAAACTTGTCACGACCGATTGAAATTTCAGTTGAAAGGAAAAAATTTGCGTAATTTTTTCATAAGTCTCGCTGAGCTATTTTTTCATCCTGTCAATTCGAATTTATTTCTTCGTTTCGTTTTGTAAAATTATTGCCTCGAAAGATATCGTGCTCTTTTCATTTCACGAGCCCATATTTCATTTAGCATGAAATGCATGCAGGATATATTCAAAGAATTACGAAGAGAGATGTGTCAGTTTTTATATTTGATTTGAGAAAGGAGAGTGCAAAAAAAAACAAGAAAAAAAAAGTGAAACCGGTTTCAGAACATTGTCGCCACATAATTTTCTACTACTGAAAAAAAAATCATGAACGAAACGAAACCAGTAGAACGTGAATCATAACATGACAATGATATGTAATTCGCGTTTTTTTTGTTCGTTTGTTACTCTCGCATTTCATTTGCGATTCATGGCATTTCGCAATGCGAACACTGATTTTGAATTCCAATCGTGGATTTTGTCCTCAGGTCTCCCACTTCGATTTCAAACGAACAAACCAGTGCCTCATTAAATAGTATATCGAAAAAGAAGTGGTGAATCATGGCATTAATGCGCATAATTAGAAACATGTAAAACATAGTACTATATTTGTGACGGTGTATGCTCACATTTATGGTCATATTTTTTTATTTTTGGACCATGCAAGATAGATACCACGAATAAATTATCATGTGTTAAGGGCGGAGTAACATTATTAATTATTTTTCAAGCAAATTATATTAATTCATTGCACGTTTTTATTAACTTTTGAAATAAATTCTGATTTCGATCTCTTTTTCTCTCTATGTGTACAGGTGGCGTTGGGCTGATATGGTCAATTTTATGGTTCTGGATAGTTTTTGAAACGCCAGCCACTCATCCACGCATTTCACCCGAGGAGCGAAAAGAAATCGAAGATGCAATTGGAAATACGACATCGAAAAAGAAGCCAAGCTATGTGCCATGGCAGAAGATTCTCACGTCTCCATGCGTCTGGGCAATCATTTTAACTCACGGAACATCAGTATTTGGATACTTTACAATCGTAAATCAATTACCAACATACATGAAATACATCCTACACTACGATATTAAATCGGTAATTAAGCGCAATTACTTTGTCGATTGTTGTGTCTATATTCATATATAAATTGTTTACAATTCCACGGAAATAATCGTTACAACCAAGTGAGAGGTCGTTACTCATATCGCAATTAGCGTTCGCGCACGTCGCACGCGCCTTTTCAAAACTACACTTTTCTCTCTCTATATTTATTTTGACTACTCTAACTGTGAAATAACGCTTACGTTCACTTGAAATTATCTCCCGCAGACACCCATTGTTTTTGTCCTGATTTTTCTCATTTGTTCTCATTCTTCCATGCATTTTTCGTTTACGTTTCGTCTTTTTTTTTTTGTTCGTTCACAGAATGGATTGTTGTCATCGCTGCCTTATTTAGGTAAATACGTAATGGCTGTGTTAGCATCGGCGTTGGCTGATCATTTGCGTCGAACGGGCGCATTGACAACAACACAAACACGAAAGATATTTACAACTTTCGCCACAATGACGCCTGGCTTATTGATGATCGTTCAAATATTTTTGGGCTACGATCGAACCTGGTCTGTGATAATTTTCACCACGCAACTATTTCTCAACGGAGCTGTGACAGCCGGTTATTTAGGAAACGGTTTGGATATTGCACCGAATTTTTCGGGAACCATTTTTGGGCTTGCAAACACATTGTCGTCGATTGGCGGTTGGCTGTCGACGTTTATGGTTGGCACACTTACTGCTGAAAATGTAAGCATACAGTTCTTTTTAAATTATCTTCACACCAAGAATCTTTCCTAAAGATTTAAATTGAAAATTTGAAAGAAAAAAAAATTTGTGAAAACCTTTAGTTAAATTTAGTCAAAACTAATACCTTTTTTCAATATTCTCTTGTAGCAAACGTACCATCAATGGCAAATCGTGTTCGGAATTCTGGCTGGCTCATACATTTTTGGTTCATTGGCATTCTTATTCATGGGAAGCGGTGAATTGCAGCCATGGAATTCGCCACCAGAAAGACACAATCGACAAGTTCAAGACGCCGAAGAAGCTCTCCCATTGAAAAAAGACAATGTCATTCATGTCAACTAATATCAGTCTCCGCAGAAAATAACAAAAAAAGAAGAAAATAAGAACAAGACAATGTGGATCTAACAAAGACAAAAAGGTCAAGGATGCTTTTTTTTACCAAAATGTGTGTAATTTTATTTTGAGTTCTTCAGTCGCGCATTCTTTTATTCAAAAAGTTTAATTTTACCGGTAAAATTGACAAAGTTATTTAAAATAAATAACAATGTATTGATATACTTAATTCCAAATTTAATTTTCATATTTGAATGAAAAATGCGATGCATAATTTTATTTCCATTAATATAAATATTTTATCATCACAATGCGATTAGAATTCATCGACTGACTACCTCAAAGCACACACTTTGTGTACTACACTGTCTCTGTTTATTTGAATGGTACAAAAAATGAGCAAAAAAATGTAAAAACAAAAAAACGTAGCATCTACGCACAATTATCTGTTGATATGTGTGTCATTTACAATTGACGGCATGCAAGTCAATTGGTTAATTCTACAATGTGCGATTTAGCAAACAAAAAAAATGAGCAAAACTGTGAAAAAAAATAGAAAACATATCAAACATATTCTAGATTCGCATGAATTTATCTATCAAACGCTAGAGGCATAAAAACATAAAATGGTTTTTATATTTTACATACATATTAAAGAAACTTTCTGTGTTTGCTTAAAAGTGACAACAAAATTTTTTTTTGTTGAATTTTCAATTGTAATCAAAGTCACACATCATTTTTAACGTTGTTCTTATTAATTCATTTCACATTGAAACGATTTAAATCATTGTAATTAATTTATTATAAAAAAATACACAAGAAAACTTACACAAAAACATAGTAAAAACCATGAATGTTCAAAGAGTTCATAAAACATTCAAAATAAATGCACACACGAACATTAATAACAATGAATAAGTTTTAAAAAAAATTGTAAAATTTTTTTGGTCGTCTAAATCTAAATAAATGAATTTACAACGAACAAATTTTCGAAGGAAATATTTTTTTTACGTTTTTTTAAAAGTGTTTTTTATATATCCAAATGTGAATCATTTTCTTAAACCCATCAAGTGAATCATTTTATATTCAAGGTACTTGAAATAGCTGGTTTATCTAGAAAGGTATGTATTATAATTATTTGCAGATAAAAAAATGATAAAATTGGCAGTTCCAATGAACCAAAGTATCGGCGGGACGTGTGTCTTAATAAACACTTCATTGATAAGAACTTCCGCAAGGTGGAATTAATTTTGACTCATTTAATAAAAATAAATTCAACTCATTGATAAGAAAAGCCTACAAAAATTGTGTCAGAAGCTACCAAATTACGATTTATCGTAATGAAACTCCATCGTATGATAAGATTTTTTCTTGGAAATTTTGAATTGACTCATAGAACAAGTGAAGTGTTTTTATAACATATAAATTCTTAATCATTAACGGAAATATCATACGAATGATGAATTTCCTTAATGATATACGTGTGTTGATAAAACGTTTATTTTTATTTTTTGTTTGAATTGGAGATGAGTGTAAAAATGCTTTTTTTGGAAGTTCTCTTTCTGTTTTGAATATTTTAGTGCTCTAGAATAAAAAGATTGTTTGATCGCATATCGAAACACGACTTGTAACGGTCGCACATCAAAGCGAAACTCGTGATACTCGTATGAGAGTAAGCAAGATGGAATGAGCTGGAAGTAAAAACCAAATCCTGAGAATCCATGGATCAGTCACTTTAGGCCATCAAACCACTCGGGTGTTTCGTGACGATTTCCCATCGAAAAAAAATATTTCCATTCTAATTTTAAACACCTCTCGATAAGGGACCGTAGTCATAGATTTCAGGGGTAACAAGTTGATGAAATGAAACCCCTACAAATAACCTGTTAAAACCCCAAAATAAAACCATAAACAATTTGTATACATTCTTTTCAGATATTTCTATTTATTTTGCATTTTATTCAATTTATTTTAAATGAATGAAGAATATACAAGATAGTTAAATTGTTTATTTTCCCTTTACAATGTTGGATTGATTTGTTTTTAGATACATTTGTTTTTAAATAATTTGTTACGGTTGTTCAATAAATTGACTTGTCAATAACCGACAAAACAAACCGAGCACAAACACCGTAGCTTGTAAATAAACTTCGATGGTACTTGTGTTGGTGTAGGTCAAGAGAAATGGAAAGAAATTAAAAGAAATGACCACGACGATCATTAGAATACATTGTGCTGGCGTTCAAATAAATATTATTTTAAAGTGTCATCTGATTTTTTTATGTGCCATGTAGTGTTTGTGTGTTGCTTAAATATTTTAAATTAAGTAATAAATTTCATATAACATGTTTACACCACTTCTCTTATTTCATAATTTATAATAATTCTTCTTTTTTTTCTGTTTCAATATACGTGATAAGTTTTTCTTAATTTATTTTAATTTCCCTCCTCACAATTTTTTTTACAGACGATATTCAATTTTATACATTTAATTTTGCATTTAGTGAACATCCCATTTTTTAAAACTGAAATACATATGCTGAACAATTACACCGTCATTAAATTACACGAAAAGATACATTTTCTGATTTGCTCGCTTCATGTGCTGCAATTTCTTTACATTATATTTTGCTCTAATACTTAATTTATTATGCTCTCGCCGTACTTTCTTGCCAAATATGACCTCTTTATGATATGAATGTAATTTTTGGCGGATTTTTTTTATCTTTCGTTGGTCGCATCTTTTTTCTCTTGTTTTGGACGAAAAATCTTCATTTTTTTTTTAAATTGCTGTAAAATTAAACAAAAATTAACACTAAATTCAAATGTTTTATTCACAAAATGATCAACAGTTATTGCAATTTTACGACAATTTTGTTGAACGATGAAATTTGTTTTCAGCAATTGATGAATGTGTGATTTTTTGTTTGTTTGCTTTATTCGAACGTATACGACTGTTTTACTTTAAATCTATGTGTATGTGTGTCTTTGTGTGTTTCATTTTTCAGTTATTCAGTTCACAAATCATTTGCAATAAATTGTAAATACTTGCTATTAGATATGTTGTTTGTCGTATGACATTTCATCAAATCGATTCGAAATGGAAATTAATCAATCATTTTAAAGACGTACATTCTCATCTGTTGTCAATCAAAAAATGTTGTTGATGGACCATCTGTATTTCGATTTAAAAAAAAACTCGGCTATGGCTTTATGCAATTAGTGTGCTGATATCAAAATAAATACTTCATTATGCTATATTAGGTTTATTGAATTGGAGTTATTTAAAAAAAACTGTATTTATTTATTGTCGACTTTGAATTTTTTTTTTGTAAGATTTCAAAAGGGATGTGAATAAAACAAAATTCGGCCCTGTTTCACCAATAAAAAAATAATGTGCATTTTTTGAGTATCGAAATTTCTTGTTACTTTGCACAAATTAGGAACTCAAAAATCGATCCACCACACACAGATAACAACGTAAATAACCTATGCTCGTCGATTGATAAATTTCTTTTGCGCGCTTTTGCGACTGTGATTTTATTAAGAATTTTCTGTTTATTTTCAACCTCCATCGAGTTATTTCCAGTTTTATGTTTAATGAAATTGTTTATTGTTTAAATAATTCTGGGCGGTGAAGGTCGAGAATAAAATCTCTGGAATGATACAGGTAAAAATAAAAAAGAATCAGAAAAAAAATATTTTTTTCTTTCATAACAACATATTTATCAATGAAGGAGCGTAGTTTTTTTGTCTTGTTACTGTGTGCAGATAATTCAATCTGTCTATCTTTCATTCAGTGTGTTCTTTTTGCTTTCATCATAAATTGATACACACAATTTCTCTCAAAAAGTAAAAAAAATTACTTGTTTTTTTTGTTGTGAAAAAAAGACAAATTAACTTAAGCATAATCCTTTATTGATCTGAAAAAAAATTTAGTATGTGGATTTTCACCGTTATCATCAGCCAATTGTCGATATTTTTTTAAACTGTGTATAGCTCTAACTTCATCTAAATTTAAATGTAACAGCTTCGTTATCATTTTTTTTCAATTTTTTTTCTGTCTTTCTTTTCTTATTAATTATTCTTTATCAATCATTTTTTTTACATTTCACAAGTGACATTTAAAGTTAAATTAGTCTACTTAATTTTATATACATTTGCTTCTTTTTATGTCTTTGCTAGTATTATAGTTCTATAATAGCCTTCGTTTTGGCTTTTGCTCCAAAAAAATTTCCTCATAAATGTTCATATATTTGCCATAAATGTTTTCTATATGCTGGGAGGGGGCGTGTGTGTGTATGTGTGTCTTTTTAATTCGCTATGTTCATATAATTTTAGCTTATACTGTCTAATTTGTTTTCCTTTAAAACAAAAGAGAACAAAACCATAAAAATGTATTATAAACTGTATTAGGAACTTATTGTTTCATAAAATGAAGAGAAGTGCAAATGAAAAAGAAAATATAAAGAAAGACAATCTATATGTATATTAGTACCGGTATCAACAGAATTGCACTGTGACATATTGCGATATATTCGACATATGTCATCGACGGAATTTTACATCGGTTCTAATCCTATGTTGTTCAGAGAAAAATAAAAGAAAAAGCGTAAATGATGATTGAAAATAGCGTTCGGCGATTTTTCTATTTTTTTCAATTCGGTTTTGTGTTTGAGATAATTAAAAACAAAAAACATTTGTTTTAGGAACTTTGTATAAATGTTGGTTGCTGCTATTGTGCTACTTGTCTTTTCGAATACCATTTAAATTTATAAGTTTGTTTTCTTTTTCTTGATTCGAACTTTTTAATTTATGAAAACAAAAAAAAAACCATTGAACGCATTGAATAAATTCTTATTTAATTTTCCCGTTCGCGATATGACTGGAAAAAATGTGTTTCGTATGAATTTTCATCTTGTATTTTTGTGTGTCTGTGTGATGTGTATTGATTTCCTAGTGAAAGTTTTCAGTTCGTTTTGCTATTTTTTTTGGCGCGTGTCTGTTTTAATATTCGTGTCGTTCATCGAATTTAAGCTGGTCATTCTGATTTGAGGCTGGAGATTTGCGAATAATGTTGTTGCAAATTGGGCGATAGAGCCGGCAACCATGATAGATTGCCACTCACACTGCCAGCACCAGTTGGACTCTCTGAACCCGGTGGATTGATTCGTTTTTCTTTTTGGCGACGATTACAAAACCACACACGAACTACCTCCTTTTCCATATACAATCGATCGGCTAATCTGGCTATTTCTTCACTTGTTGGCTTTGGATTTGCATGGAATTCCTTTTCCAATGCACCGCGCACCGATGTTTCAATTGATGTACGCTTCTTGCGTCGCCGGCCAATCGTTTCGGGTGTTGTCAACGGATTACTTAGTGTACTTGCACCAAATATGCTGCTAAATAAAAACCGAAAAAAAAATCATCGATAAAAATGGATGTTTTTGTGAAAAAAAAAAAACACAAAAAAAACTCTTCTTCGCTTACCCGCCCGGATTGGAAATGCTGTTATCGGCATCTTCAAGCCATTTTTGCAGCAATGGCTTAAGTTTGCACATATTTTTAAAGCTTAGGTTTAGAGCTTCAAACCTTGATATGGTTGTTTGTGAAAAATCATTTCCGTATAGTTTGCCCATGGCCAGGCCAACATCGCCTTGTGTGAAACCCAATTTGATTCGACGTTGCTTGAATGTCTTTGCAAATTGTTCTAATTCTTCTAAATCGGCTGGCTCTTCTGGTGACGGTTCTAATGCACGTGGCATTGCCGAATGTTTTTGCATTTGTGGTGTATGCGTTCCAGAGCCAGGCGTTGACGGTGTCAAAATGCCACCGACATTTAGATTTGCATTCATATTGGGCGGTGTCGTCTGATTGTTTCCCACTAAAATTGATGTCGGCGTTGGAATGCCGGGACTACCCGACGGACTTTGCACCGGAGAATTTGACATTGCAGCTGATGCTTGGTTTTTTATTTGTTGTTGCTTTTGTAATGCTTGCAATTGCTGAGCTGCTTGTGCCACCTGAAATTCAACATGAATTTTAATTAAAAATTTGATTAAAAATTCAAGTACGAAAATGAAAATGTCGACAATGAAACGAAAAAAATGTAGAAAAAAACAGACATTATTCGTAATACAAACCTGGAAAAATTGTGCGGCAGCTTGAACTTGTGCATTTGCAGCGTTTGCATTTTTCTGTTGGCCCAAGCTACTGGTATGCAACAGTTCCATATAGCTTTGTAGTTGTTGTTGCAACGAAACTTGTTGCATTTGTTGGAATGCTTGTGTGAGTGCGGTCAATTCTTGCGGTGACATACCGGCCATGTTGCCGAGACCCATATGATTTGGCATTAACAACGGGCTCAATTGCAATTGGCTTTGTAATGCGGCTAATGCAGATGCCATATTTGTTGCTGGAATTGGAGGTGGCGATGGTGTGTTTCTCGATTGGTCGGTAATCTACAATTGAAAAAAAAAATACGTTAAAATTGTAACTCTTTCTTTCGATTTAATTCGAAAAAGCCATAAAGTTCAACAAAACAAAAAAAGATCAAAAAAGTCATTGTTTAAAGCAATGGCGAATGTAAAAATGTCGCCATATTTTCTATGCGAACTAATTTAAATCATAAATATAGGATTCAGCCCATTATAATTGCAAAGATAAGTTAAATATCCGACTCGAATTCCGATTATACGCTCCGGAATTGCAAACAAATTGTCTTAAATTCCATTTTTATTTCTTTTTTTCTCTCTTCTCTCCTCGAATCCCGTCGATTTGTTCGTTCGATGTGCGTTTGCCATCGATGTTAATATGAATTTATGTGCGTTTTATTTATTTAACTAATAAGTGACACGCGCCTCCGGCATTTTATTCATCCTTGAACGTATTTTATTTAAAATAGAAAAAATGCGATAATAAAAATCATTTAGAGGTTTTCCCCTTTTTTATTATGTGTGTGTGTGTATGACGGCTAGAGAAGGTCGCATAAATTAATCGGCAGTTTTCATCGTTTAGGTTTATGTACTACAGTTACACTGCATCAAATGGCAGTTAAGGCCAACCCTTCTTCTCATCCTTTGCTGCAGTCAGAAAAGCATCCGACTTACCACATTAACCCCTATTTTACATAAGCAAATGCTACATATCGTACGTGCAGTCTCGTCTCAACGATGCATTGAATTGGGAGTTTTACATTTTTGCCATTTGTGCATAGTAAAATAGTCTATGTTGATGTCTACCATTTGTGCAAATCAAGCAAGCAAAAAACAAAATTGAAAATCTATTTATCGATTTTAAAATCAAATCGAAAAAGTCACACAGCCGTTTGTTACATAATCGAAGTGCAGTTAGATGCATTTTGAATGAGGTTTGCCGCGTTCAAATGGGATCTATGCAGTTGTTACTTGATGCGACATGTTGTTTTTGTTTACTCTCTTTCTCTCGCGCATACACACACACATTGCATTATCGATGCATTGATTTGCTGCGTTCATTCGATAATGCATCGCCAATGAGTTTGATGTGCTTACTCTTAATCTCCCTCGACGCATATACTGCACTTCTCCATTGTGTATTCGTATGTCGTGGTGCAAGTCGCTGGTAAACGAACTACCACCCGTTGCTGAGATTTTGCACAATTTCCACTCTTCGTACCATTCCCGTTCAATTTATCGCGACGCAATTCGATCACAAATTTAAAAATTCCATTCGTCGCCGTTAATGGCTGACACAATTTTTTCCTCTTTTTTTAAAGTTTATTGTTTGATCGGTTTGTAATAGGGATCGATTGTAAAAAAAAGTTCGTTAAATAGGTTATGGTTAACTGATTTATTTGAGTCGCCGAAAAAAAAACTGGTCGATGCGGGATTTGTACAAATTGAACGAACATATGCTTCTTTTAATAACTGACTTTTCGGTCTAATGAATGACACTCTTTGTGACGATTATAAAATATACGTTCTATTTTGACTTTTGACTTTTTATCGAATTATCACGAATTGTGTTCAAACAAAATCATTTTTTGATTTGTCGTAAATGTGATAAAGGTCAAACTTACCAAATGAAGATTTGTGGGTCGCTCATCATGGCAAAGTTCTGGTGATTCCGATTTAACACGCGGGCAACATGAATCGTTACTGTCTGCATCATCTGAAAGGAGAAAGAAAAATCACATTTTTTTTATTAATAAAAAACAAATAAATGCAAAGAACGAATACAAACAAATGAACCGCTCGGAAGCCAAAGCAAAACGTGAAATAAAGGGAAAAATACTCTTTGGTCAACCGCAAAATGGAAGTGGGTTTAAAGAATCAACAAACAAAATCATAATATTCAGATTTGATATGTGAACAATTTATATTCACAATGCATTTTGTGAACTGCATAATATTTGATCCATCCACATCACTCCGTTTGGTTTTTCGATCGATTCGGAAATAAGAAAAATGCCATTTTCGATGAAAAAGGAGTATGGAATATCGAATGAGATTTTTCTGTGCGTCTCTCATGCATAATATTTATTTAAATCGGCACACCGATGATGATGCCACAATCGGACCGAGCAGATTTGGTTCGGCAGACCAAAAATAATATGCATATACGTTTTCAAAAAGAGAAGAATAAAAAAAATCTGTCGAGTATGTAAAATAAATGATTTCCGATTTGTGAGTGAGTTTTGTGTCCAGGCGAGAATGATACACGTATTGTGGGTTTATTGCTGCTGGACTTTTTTCTTTGCATTTTTGTGTGCTCGTGTGCCACTTGGAAATGGTCATCATCTGCGTGTTGAACATTCATATAAAAATTCTACTGATTTTCCGTTTGTTTTTGTGCTCTCCTCAGCCTCAATAATTCAATACGTGCTTCAATTATTCATTTTTTTCTCCTCTTCAGTCGTTCGTCCATCGAGTTTTGCATGTTGAACACCGAGATTCTCGCTATGCATTCCTTACCATTCGGTCACAAATGTTTGATTTACGTAAAAATGTAAATTTCATTGTATTTGCGCCATCCCCGTCCTCATCTTCATCCTTCGATGAAGTTGCACAATACACACACTCTCTTTCGAATATAAATTTTTATATTATATGATTCTTTTTTGTTGTTGTTGTTGCTGCTGCTGCACGTATCCGATACGTTTCGCATGGACGATGGCCCATGCAAAGAAGCACTGATTTTGATATGGACTTTATGCAAATCATTGCCAATAAATTCTTCGCTTTTGATTAAGTGATTTGAATCGGTGCTCCGATTTGATCTTTGCCGATGCACTCGACAAAACAATGAACGAAAACGTGAGAACATTAATGATGCCCAATGCCCATTTTATTCGTCCGTCTTCGCAAATCAAACAGAAGCTCAACAAAGACAGACACAATGTCAAGCATAATGAACTTAACTGCATTTGAGTTCGAACGCATCGAATATTCGTCGACCACAAAAATGAGTTTTTTACAAGTTCGCAGAAACGAAACTGGAGTAAGGAATTTCAAGTTTGCAAGCGGACAGATGTATTGGTTTTTTTTAGTTTTTCCTTCGGTGTTTTTCAGTTTTATTATTCTTTCAACTATTTCCATCGATTTTTTGTCTCTTCTCTTTTAAATAAGCTTCACAAATTCAGTTCCGAACTGCATGTAAAAACATGAAAAAAAATGCAAAAATCACCATTCATTGTTGTAAATTGACCACAAAGGCATTTAAATTAATTTAACATTTTCCTTGTACAAATATTGCATACATAGAGTAGAAAAACGCCATTTACATGTTACCATATTCTGTTTGTGACTACTATCTGGCTGACGATGATATGGCAAATGCTTTGGGCAACAATGGCGGTTCCATATTGCCTGCAGTCGATATATTCAATCTTCCGATTGAATGATTTTGGCTTATCATGTTGTCTGCAGCACTGAACATTGAGTGGTCAATTTTCCCTTGTGATTTTGATAGATACGCACCGTACCAATACAAAATCACGAAATCTGTTTATGTTTATTGCAAAAAATGTCTCTGTAATGGTTTTTTTGGGTGTTTGTGTATATAAATTGTGAATAATAGTTTGTTGAAATGATATTCAATTATGTTGTGTGTATGCGCGCATGATTTTATTAGATTCTGGTTTGGTTTTGAAATTTTCACTTGATTGACTTGCACACCGCATACATAACGAGCGCACATTTATTCACAAAATCTATTTTCTATCAAATTGATTCGAAAACGGTATTTTCATGCGTGTGTGTGTGTGTGTTCACCCCGTTTGGCACATGTTTCGGGCATATGGATTTTATGATGTGTATGATGGCTGATTTGTTTGCGATGCACACACTCGATATATGTGAACAATATGGTCGAAAAGATGTTTGTGTCGAAGCGATAGGCTTAAAATGAAGTATTCATTCGACCAATACACATAAAGACACTCAACGATGAACCCAAACAACAATCCGGCCACTCTATTTGCCAAAGCACACATTTTTGTGACAAATTCCAAATTGGTTTTTGACTAATCCGTACTTTGTCCCATTCAACAACAAAAAAAAAAAATTCAAAAATTATTCAACCCTTTACCCAATCACTTTTCAATTTGTGCTCCGTTTAAACACTTATCGATGTTGTAGAGTCACTTGAAATCAACATTCATAATCACAATTCAACGATGAAAATGAAATGCTAAACAATTTGCTTTACATAAAAAAAAAACAGTTCCCCTTGGCATTTTGTCGAGAATTTATTGCGATTTTCCACTTAAATGAAATATAAATTTAAATAAAATTGACCTAAAGTGGCTTTAAGTCACCTTCCTTTTTTTCGCTCTATTTTATTGTACACGTCCACCTGTAGCACAAAGGGAAATAGCATGCATAAAAAACCGACAGAGGCTCAAAATACCCATTGAACGTATATTACGACCGAATGAGAGACCTTATTATGCAGAGAGGGGTGTCGATGATGTGCTCTTTTTTGTCGCTCATCCCATACCCCAGCCATATATTACAATAATGTTTGTAATGTAAATTTTCCATTTGAATTTATTGAGTACATGTCGTATATGTGCGTCGATCTCAATACGTCACACTTTGTTGACGCCATTTATGCATGCATATACATCGTGACCATTGTAATTTCAAATGCAAAAAGGTAATCGGGTGCGGTTTCAGTGTACGCATTTTTGTGCAAGGGGATCGACAATTTGAATGGAAAGTCTAAACTCGAAAAAAACAAGTTGAAAGGTGATTTATTCAATGAATATTTCTGTTCACAAGTTATTTCGATGAATATTCAAGCAGGTATTTATGCGATCGGTATGAAAGATATGGCAGTTGGGTTGAAATTTTATCGTTGTCTCAAAATTTACTCCCACGTTCATTCGTCGATATTGAAAATTGATATGAATGTTGATTGTTTAAGAATTTGATGCGTTCGAAAAAAATTGCACTTTTTGATGAATAGGACGATTAATTCAGTCGAATGACGGCATGGAGTGACAATTGTATTTGTCGATGAGATTCACATTTTCAGCCACCTTGATTGTCATCCAATGACCATGTGTTTGTTCCATTTTCACTTTTTACCTGGTCAACATTTTATTTCTAGATCACAATTTTTATGGATTTTGAGCAGGTTTCATTTGCAGTGATTTTTCTTCTTTCGAAGGAACAAAAAAAAATACATTTGAAATAATGTTTGCGCAAAGCTATTTGTCTTGCTGATGCATCCCAGAAAAAAGCACATTGTATTGGATTTCACTGCAGGCAGCTGCACCAGTCATATGCATTTTCTTTCATTTGAATGCATTTTGAAACTCATAAGTGTAAGTACAGTTTCTTTTTTCTTCTTCTGTAAATATCCAGAAAAAAAAAATTAATCATCCCTTTGGACAATGGGCATTTTTGTCGTTCAAACTCCAAAAATAGACAGAACGTTGTGCAAAACAATAGATAAACAGCAAGCAACAAGCAGGATGTATCGAAACGAAATATGCACAGTTCGGCATGCAAAAAGGGAATGAGAGAAAATAATGCGTGCATGGACAATGCACCGCACCGTACGCATTAAAAGTCTCTCTCTCACACACACACTCACTTTTTGTCCAAAATCATGGACATTTGATGAATTCAAATGAACATTTGGGTTGTTTGTGCAAATGCTCTTAAGCATTCTCTTCTCTTTTCGCATGCTGCCCACACATTATTATCCGTATCATACATATTCAAAATAGAAATTTCATGCTTCAATGGATTGTACAAATGTAGACAATGAACCGAGGAAAAAAAATACGGGAAAATGTGTGCGAGTGTGTGTGTTTGCATGCAAATAATGCGAAGAAAACGCATATGTTTCCTTTTAAAATGTTTCTTTGTACGCTTATGTGTGTGTGCGTACGTGTGTGTTCACTTCGTTTTGTCCTTTTTTATGTAAATTCTCTGTTATTTTTCGGTTTTCTTTCGGTCGTTTTTCTATTCGAATCATTTGTTTGCCGGCTGCAAAGTGGATGTTTGTATTTGTTGGTCGATTTTGCTTTGCATACGATATTCGTTTGTCGATGACGTCGGCGGCGACGACACGCTAAAAATGTGAGTGTACTGTCAGGTCAAAAAATTTTTTTACCTGGTTTTCTGTTTCTTTTTCGTTTAGATGCTTGGTCACACAAATTTATCTACTTCAAATGCTTATTTTCTGTTTAACAATTCCTTTTATGACACGTCGACACACAACACTTTTATGGCTTTTGAGTGTTCAAGGTTAGATACAGTGTTCTTCCTTATATTTTGCATACCATTTGTTTTAAAAATGAATGTTTCAACGAAAAGCCACAAAAACTCTCAACATGCTGTATAATTTACTCTTCGGTTGTAAAATCGCCGTTATTTCTTTTTTTCCATAAAAAAAAGTAACAATTACGCAACTTTTGTTTTTCAATGCACATTGTAAACACACTTCACAGGAACCATAAAAAAGTGAGAAATTCAAAACATACGGCAGGATGGACGGTTATGAAGAAACCCAAAGTGAATGCTCATTGCGAAACCGACCGATCAATTTATCTGTCTTGTATACAAATAAACATCGCATTCTTTTTGACAGTTGATGAATTTGCCGTATGATTGATTGTTATTACTTGATACTATGTATATTTGTGTGCATATAGAATGGCAGCATTCAGCGGCAATAATATAATTCATTGTTTATTAAATGGCCGTGACGACAGAAAAAAATATGGATAATCAAATTCAATTCGCGCCATCAGCCTTATCGACGATTGCATGGAATTTTACTGCGCGACGCACAAAACACTCTGATTGATCGACTGTTCGGGGATTTTTTTTTAACGGTAGTCTACGATTAATGATTGGGCACGTGTAAAATTTGGGAAGTGAAAAAGTAAATATAATCATCCTGTCATAAATCGAATAACAATCCAAAAACGGCAATTTGAGTGAATTATCAAAGGAGGGATTTTAATGTCGACCGACAAAAAAAACATGAGAGAAAAACAGATTGACACACACCACCCCAACCCGAAATGCATTTTGTACCCTTTTTTTCGATCACGAAAATTTGGTGGCGCACGAGCGAATCAACGACTATTTAATTTTCCATCTTCGGAGAAAACCCAATAACCTGCATAAAATATGGCTCATGGCAATCGAATCACACAAAAAGAAAATGTCGATTTAACGCACAAGCCTTCTACAAATGACACATTCTCTGCTTGGCTGATGAAAAAAGAGATTAGGTAACAAGGAAGTGTGTTTGACTTGTGTCTTTTGTAATACCGTTTTGGCCTACAAATTTAATGAAAGCGGCTGGGTTTTTTTCCACCGTCTTCGTCTCTCGCTTTCGCTTCGTCGATTCGAATAACCGCAAACAAAGCACTGAAGATGACGAGAAGAGGAAACGGAATCAACAACATACCATCACAAACACGCGTTACTACTCTTTTTCGACGAAAATCCGTATTATTTTTTCGTCTCCACGCACGATTTTTGTTTTGATGAAGTGAAAAAAAAGGAACAACAAGGAAGGGTTTCCTTTCAGCAGACACACAACGACCGAATCAAATAATATTTATATGCGTGTGTGTTATTGTTGTGCAAATTTTTTAGTACGATCAAATAGAGAACGCGTGCATGAAAAATCCGTTTCTTTTTTTTTTCTTTTCCATTTGAGTCTTATTTGTTTTCCCTTTGACTTCATTTTTGTCATCTCAAAGCGAATGCGAACAAAATAAACGAAAGACGAATACTGCTTACTCTCGAAACTTGTGGCATAATAAAATGAACGCTGCAAACTGATCGATGACGTGTGATATTATTTTATTAGCAGTTCAGAGTCGTGTGGGTTTTCGATTGGCAAGACTTGAAGAAGTAAAAAAGAAATCGAATGAGAAGCAAAAGGGAGGAACATCGATTTTCGAATTTATAAAGACATTAGACAGGCAAAATAAAATTAAGATGAATTATGTGTCTATTATGATGATGCCGCGCCAATGAACGACCATATAGAGTTTCCGAATCGAGAGAAATAGAGTGTCAAGACCCCTTACTTGTAATGTATGTATATATTAACCGCATTTAGATTGGATTTTATCAAACAAATTACAAACACTTACCGTGTGAAGGTACCGGAGATGGGGATTTGGATAATCGATTCAAATCTGTAACGAACAAAAAAAAACATAAAAAAAATTAAAAATGAGAATATAAAGTGTTTATAATGGATTATAATTTGAGTTTGATAATGCAATTACAATGTAATTACAGCTAAAGCTTGATTTCCTCTCGAGAAAAATCTATCAAGTTTCCCAAAATGGTCGGGAAAAAAAGTGTACACGAAAAGGTCAGTTTGTAAATTGTAAATTCAATTTTTCTATTCGAAGTAATGATTGTGAAGCACATAATTTGATTTAATAAAGGCGAAGAATGTGTTCTTGACGATATACAGAAAAAAAAAACAAGTGACTGTTGTAAGCGCAAAATGCAGTTTCCGAACATTGCACAACTTGCATACAAAATAGGGAATGAAACATTTTTTTTTCCTGCAATTATCTGTATGAAATGACTGGACGGTGAATATGGCAATGCGCTCCCCTCTCTCACCACGCACACACTCACTCTCTGATTCGATCCGTATTTGGCTTTGAAAATGCTGCTTTCGAAGAATAGTTCTCGGTGAATATGCAGAACGGTTTTTTTATGAGACATGAATATGCATTAGGTTATGCCATTTCATTGATATTAACACCAGTGGCCTATCTTCTAATTCTGTTGTGAGATCCCCGGAGTTTGGTTTCCCAGTAAAAACCCATTTCGACCAGCTAAGTCCAGTCGATGGCGTAATGTTGGGATAAGCGTGATGTTCTTTTTTGCTCTTCGTTTTCCTGTGGTCGTCTTTATTTTTATGGCTCTCGAGAGAATCAACTGAATTATGTGAGTATGTCGTATTTTTTTCTTCTTGGCTGCTGCTGCTGCTAAAACTATACAACTTTTTGAACACATCTGCAAAGGCAAGCGCTCACACATTTATATATATGCAATTGTACATCATCTTTAACAACTTTCATCCATTCGATATCTCCTTTCGTTTCCACGAATATTTGTTTTAGTTGTCCGCATGAATATGTATACTATATGCAAACATACTCTATGCCACCAACCAAAAAACGACAAAAAAACATTTGGTCACTTTCTTACACAGGCCATTTTCATTTCTTATTTATTATTTTAGATGCATTATAACCATATTTATTATCTGTCGTTTCAAAGACTCTACATTTAATGTGTAGACCGGGATGAAACCGGAGAGACGATGATGGTGGACGACAACGTTACACTTGGATATAATGACATCCATACATTTTCATTGTGCATTGCAAATTATAACAAACGAAGTCAAATTTAACCGAAGACATTTGGCGTGCACATGACCAGTGAAGTGCGAGTACTGCTGATCGATTCTGAGATATGTATGAACCGAACAGCAAATCCACATGGTTATATTTTTTCCCTCTTATTCTTTCAATTTGCGTCTCACTCGTCCGATTGCCATCAGAAGAAAGTATTTAAAGAGAACTTGTATGCCTGAGAAAATATTTTAAGTGCGTTTTCGTCGACACAATGGAACAGAAGAAACGCACAAAATATTCTCAAATTAAAGGAAAAAAAACGAAGTCATGAAACTAATGAAGTTTTCACCTTTTAAACAAGTTCCTCTTTTTGTTTGGATTACCTTTTCTCAGGCATTAAAATAATGCCAAAGGTTTAAACTGATTAGAATAGGCTTATGCCTAAGAATCTCTTTTCTTTTCTTGTCTTAAATTGAAAATCGAATTTCAACTTGTCATAGAAAAATATCAAATTCAATATGCAATCTTTACTTCGCTAGTCAAATTTTTGGTTCCACGAATTTCATGGTGAACACCGACAAATGAAAGCATTCAATATTCTCTCGCCACGCCATTCATTTGGATCATCTTGCAATCTTCGAATCAAAGAAAGAAACAAAAAAAAATCTCAAGAAGCATTGAATGTCTGGCGTCTGTCAAACCATGCATTTGAAATCTATATATTTTTTTTATTCCCAAAATTAGAAAATGAAATAAATTCATTGGCAGCGTCAAACATATCACAGGTCGATATCTCTTTGATTTGATTCCATAGGCAAAATTCCATTTTTTTCAACTTTCGATTTTTTTTCATCTCTCTTTTAATTTGTGGGTCTAAGGCAAATACCCATATCTTTGGGTTCTTTCGATTTTGCATGAAATGAAATATTCAAATTTTCTACCTGCGTTACACATAACAAAATTCAAAATGCATTCAAAAAGGCCGAAAAAATGCACAGTGTTCAACCGAAAAAAGAGATTTCAACCGTATGTTTCTGATAATCAAAGACAAGGAGGAAACGACTTAGAAAAATCTAAAAAAAATAACAACAAGCGAAAATTAACTAAAGTTGCATATGAAACACATATGCATCAGTTCATATTGCCTACATTTCTCTCTCTCTCTCTCTTCATTTTCACAGTTCCTTTTTTTATAAACACATTATCTCGAAAGAGAGAATCAGAAGAAAACGAATTTATGCTGATGTTTGAGGGATTTTTGTTATTTTTTTCTTCTCTGAATTTTCTTTGGTTGCTTTTTTTCTGACTTATTGAACAATCTCTTTCTAGGTGTGTGTGTTTTCCTTCTCTCTTTTTTCGGCTTCGAGTATATTATTAAAAACCGAAAATGAATTATTATTAAGCGTAGTAAAATTGTTCAAGGTGCATATGTTATTTTAGACGGTGCATATATGATGCATAAAAGAGGCGAAATACACAGAACAAAAAAAAGGAAGATCGAGATCGAAAGCGAAAAAAGGAAGCGAAAAAACCTGAAGAATACACAATATAAGAAATAAACCGAAAAAAATGACTCAAGAGCGATTTTCGAGAATCTAAATAAATGAAAGGAAAGATGTAAATATAAATCAAAACAAAGAAGCCACACAAACAAAACGAAAAGAGGAGAACAGAGAGAGAGAGATGAAATAGGCCATAGGATGCGTCTATGTGTGCAATTTTCGAATATATAGCTTTTTTTCTGAGTATAGCCCTAGATTTCTAAGTTGCAGTTATTGTGAATGCATATTTGAAAAAAATGCACATGTATTTGCGGGACAAGAAAAGACAAAAGAGAAATCAAAAGCAAAAAAGAAAATGACGAAATAGACTCACAAAACTGATGGAATTCGATATTCACAGGTAGAATTTGTACAATCACTGTTGTTCTATGTTAGACAAGGTAAGAAAATTGCTCTTGCAATGTTGTAGGTGACTTCAGTTTGGAATTTGTCTACATGTCAGATGCATGCTCTATTGTCTTCGACTGCACAATTTATTTTTCTTTCTATACCCGTCTCTGTGCAGAAGGTATTCAAAAAACAATTCAAAATTGTGCAGCTCCGACGAAGACGAAGAAAAAAAAAACGATGATGAAATTGTGCAGTTGTCGAATAGAAAATTTGGGTTTCCTTTTCGACTTGAACTAATTGCCTGAATTGAGAGATTCGAATAAGTAATAATCGACGCTTGAGAAGTGCGATCGGCGACATAGAAACCCAGACATCACCATTTACAATAACAACCACGGCAACAACAACAACAGCAACATTTAAACAGATCACTGCACATTGCACATGTTATGATAATTGTTTTGACATAGTTTCAAAACAGTCAATGTAGCCAATCGACGAATTTGTATTTTTAATTCCCTTTCGATTATGTTTATTCATTGTTTTGCCATTAATTTATTTACTAATTTATATTATTCATTTGAAATAATTAGTGTTTGCCTTGTTAGTGCGCATAATTTTGTGTTGAGTGATTCGTTGAAAATAAAAACGCAAACAAAATGAAAAACGCTTGGAATTGTGCTAGAAACTGAACCTTAAACGTTTTAAAGTATAATTGTAGAATATGAATTTGTAATTAATTTTTCTGCTAAGTCATACATTCGATTTTTCCTTAAAACATTTTTTTTTCTCACACGACAGATTTACGACGAATTGCGACAAAATCAAAGGTCACATTTTAAATTTTTTTTCTGCAAGTGCCGATTATGAAACCGAAATTGGCGCGAAATTTTCAGACGGATTTTCTTGAATCCTCTATATAAGACGAGAAAAAAAGTATGTGCATTTTTCAACGTGCAAAAAGTCGCAAAAAAATGGATATGATATTGTTTACAGCCGATTCTGATAGACACTGAAATTGATGCATGTCTACTTGTCTCGAATGTAAAACCACCAAACACTCTCTCTTTCTCTTACCACAAAAAGTCACGTAATGCACGAAAATACGTATTCATTATTCAATAAAAATGTTTATTGCCGAACATCAAAGTAAATTGCAATGAATAATAAATTATTAGAGAAACAAAAAATGCCATTGCTGCTAATGCAACTTTTGGACCGTTGTCGACAAACGGTAAGTACCATGGCTGTTTCTTTTACACGCACCATGGTCTTTGGGTGTGCAACACACATATAACATGGCTAATTCAAGCCTGAGACGAAATCGATGAATGAAAACCACCGCCACTAAATTTGGCAGCAGCAGCAGCAGAAGCAAGTGAAATAATATTGCATGTAATAAGAATAATAAAAATAAGCCACTCGTAAAAAATTCATACCGACTGACCTTTTGAATATTTTTTTGGTGCGAGTTGATGTGTGCACAACTTTTTTTTCTCTATACTATTTATATTTATGAAAATGGAATTTTTGATCATAGAAATAATACACGGTTTTTCGTCGTTGTTGTTTATACAATCGAGCAAAAATTGGAAATTGTGGCTCGAAAAACGAATCGAGGCCCGAAAAAATGGTTTGATGAAATTTGACAAAATAATAGTTTCCATCACGCATATTTCACGAAAAATATGAATCAGAAACGAAAAAAAAAAAAATTCGAATGGCAACCATCGACCAATAGAGAGAAAAACGAAACCTCGAAATAAATTTTTATCGTGAAAAACAATGCATGCATTCGCTGGTTATTTGAAATTGAATATGTAAAACCACATACTCAACATCGACCTTTTTACAATATTTATCGTTCGCATTTTCGAAGGTATTCAACATTATATTGCAGTCTGTCAAATTGATTTAGATTCGATGATTCGATTACATTTAATAAATATAAATTAATAAAACTCTGTACTTTGATTGCGACTGGAATAAATAACTTTTGTAATGCACACTCGAACTTACACACCTGATTTTCTAACTAACTCTACATTCCAAACTACAAAGAACAAGAACAAAAAGAGGCACACACAAACACAATATGATCGAAATAATAAATAATAAAAACCACATACACTTGGAATGGTCACGGTCTGATGATTGTGCGCGACGTTTCTCCCGTTTTATCGAATTATTGTTATCCTCGTTAATATGATTGTTCCACTCAACGCTTGACAAAACCATGATTAGGCACAATTTTTTCGGTTTGTGTTCTTATTTTATCACCTGAGATAATTTCGTAAACAAATCGCTCAACATTCGAATATTGAGCAAAACAAAACAAACAATTCTTTTTTCTTCTTTTTTGGCAGCACTTTCTATATAGAAATTCCCATCAACATTTGCACAATTCTTTTCACATGTCCAAAATTGTTTATATTCGTCGAAAAAATTTAAATTTTTCTTTTTTTTTTCTTTTTAAATAAATTCAATTTATTTTCTTAATAAAAAAAAACGAGCACCGAAAATCCAGCAAAAATGTGTTTTATTATATTTCGATAAAAAGTCGTTGAATATTCAAAAATTGATGATAATTGCGCGCATTTAAATTAAATTAAATTTAAAAAAAATTTATTCAAAGAGCATTTAAATTTGTGTGTACACTCGGTTGGCAAGAAAATTTGCGTATGACAATCGGTTGGATTTGTAAGTGACTACGAACTCGTCGTCGATGGCATTTAACTCTCTGGGTGAAAAAATCTGAATAGGCAAAACTAGTGCCGTTCTCTTCACACTGACAACGATGAACAAAAAACACACACTGAGAGCAACCGACCGACGAATAAGGCGATAAAGAATACGCTTTAAAGACGATATAGTCCACGAAAGGAATATGCACAAATACAAACACGATGGTGCTCTGCCAACGTTAAGACGAAAAAGGAGGCAAGAGGAAGAACGACAACGAACGAGCACACAAAAAAAATCGGCGATGAATAAAAAAAAACAACAACAAAAAAGCGAAGAAATCGAATTTTAGTGTTTCAAATATTTCGTGCGAGTATAACAATCAAGTGAAAATACATTTTCATCCCTGTCTCGCTTTATTGCTGGTGGTGCAAAATTTTCTCCCCTGAATGGGTTTGTGTTATGTATGCAAGACTTCTTTTTTATTTTGTCAACGTGTGTATATTCAGATGCTTGAATAATCCGATGGACAAACGTAGTAGATGAACGAAGAGCGAAAGAAAACAACTATCGGCTCTCTTCGATATGTATGCGATATAACTGCAACGACAATCGTTCGATTCGATACTAAATCGTATTCAAAGGCAACACCATATAAAAATACATATTCGTGTGTGCTTTTCTCTTGGAAATCAATGCTGCATTTGTATTTGTCCGAAACTATACATACACACACATACATCGCATGGAACGAGATAAAGCAACGGCGGCAACGGCATCAAATTCGAATTTTGCATCTTTTCCCTATAACATTATGTATGCGAGCATCGTATGTACGGTACATATGGTGATTTTTGTGAAGGGTGCGATTCTTTTTCCATACCAAACCATACAAGAGTAAGATTATATTTTTTATTCGTAAAGCGCGCTTTTATGCCATACATATAGCGGCCGCCCGAGCCAGAATGAGAAAGCATGGCTTTGATGCCGTTGATGCCGCTTTTTTGCATTTTATTTCATAGCGCATTTGTTTATGTATTTTATTATCGTCACTGGCTTGAAAGTCGGAATACACCGAACACATTCTGCCACACTCCGAAGTTGAAAGTTTTTTCTGCTGCTGCCGCCGATGCTGCTGCTGCTGTTGTTCGTTCACAACATTTGCACAATACGATGGAGTGTGTCATATACACACATCTACATCGAAACGAAAGTAGGGATTGTTCAAAATAATGTAAGGGAGGTGAAGTGTGCATGTGTGTATGTGTATATGGAAAACGCGTTTCAATGAAAATTGTACGGTGGTGGGGTGTTCGTGATATTGTCACTTTATATTTTTCGTGCGTTATGTTGTTGGTAGTTTTACAACGCATCCTTTGTACGTGTGCATGACAAAATCGGGAGCCCGTCGTTCACACACGAGAGTCACGACGATTCGTGAATCATTTATAATATTATATAAAAAAAAGTTTTAAGGGGTAGTTTTTTTAGTATTTCACACAAGTAGGAGTGGCCAATTTTAAAGATTTTTTTTCGCTTTGTTTTTTTTTTCCTTTTTTTATATTCAACTCGTCGTATGTGCTGTGTTTTTTTGTATTGCTCTCCACATCGTACATCGTTCATTCGCTCCACTCGTTGGTTGCTATGAATGGTATTGCCTGGTTTTGTTGATTCGCTCGCTCGCTCGCTCGTTCCAGCGTATGTGTGTGATGTAATACGTTTATGGTTTATCGTATCAGAATATATGAATGCTAAATGGATGCCAAGAGAGCGAAAACAAGACCCGAAGAGCCAACGCCGTAAATGCCGTTCCTTCGTGTATTTGTGTGATATCAAAGCACATAAGATAACAAAATGTGCATATAAAACGGACATTGAAAAGAAAAAAAAAATAACAGCGAACAAAAAAAAAAATATACATATGGAAACCCGAAGAAAATGAAGCATAAATCGTCACACTCCATATATATATATGTGGATCTGTGTGGATATTTCGCTGATTCGTCGTCGTTCATTCTTTTTCTATATCTTCTTCTCTTCACGTCTCCGTCTCGCTTGTCACACGTTCTCAATTAGAATCGGTGATCTTATGTGCAAAAATCGCCAAGAAAAACTGGTTTGAAATGTGAATATAAACAACAGATTGGAATCGGTTCGTTTTTCCCTTTGTTTGGATCTCATTCTATCATTGTCATTATTACATTAAATTAAAACGCGGCAGCCGTAATATAAAAATGAAGCTGATTTGATGTGATAAAAGAAGCGAATGATAGTAAATCTTATGTGCGTATCCGTATATGTAGACCGTATGTTAAGACGATGTCGTCTTTTGATGGAAAGAAGACCGAATGGCACATTCGTGTTTGAATAGAGAAGAAAAAACACACCAACGCAACTCACAATCATTGATGAACGAACGCGCGAGCCAGATAAAGACGACAATGAAAATGAAAGAAAAAAAAACACACATCCGAACACAGTTCAGAATTGATATTGTTAAAAGGGTGGGTACATCAGACACACTATCTTTGTAAATGGTTTCTCATTCTCACTCGCACACATCGGTCGGTCGCAACCATCGCACGTCTATATGATTAAAAATAAATTAATTTGATGTGTGAAAATGATGGTTTAATGGTTCAATGGTTCCTTTCACTCAACGGATATTCGATATATGCACGCACTTTTTACGATCAAACATCGCACACAGTAGAAGACAATGGATTGAATTTTAGTACGGCGACAACGATTTTTCGTGAAAACGCAAATGTTAAAAGTGAATCGACACTGAATACAAAAATTCAATCGACAGAGTAATCAAATTAAATGATGGCTGAATAATATATTCTATCGGTGTGCGCGCTTCTCTCTACTTTCGCTCGACTTTATCTATATTATGGCTCAAGACAATATCCCTAAATAGATCACATTTAATTTGGTTCGCATTTGCTTTCCATCCAAAACGGCGGTTGCCAACCACTCGTTGGTTGATGGTAAACTGTGAAAATTTCCGTGGCTTTAACTTCGACGCATATTCATTATTATTTTATTGATTTTAAATCGACATCTGTTCCGATCTAACGGCTCTGTCCATCAGTGTATCAAAGCGATAACAAACAAAATGGTTAATGTAAATTCAAAAAGAAAAACTCATTTATTTCACAGTTCGTATTTTACCGACTGCTTCTTATCCTTTTTGTCAGGGAAAGGGACATAGAAAAAAAAAACGGAAGAGAAACGCAATAAATTTCCGAATTGAATGAAATCAATATGAAAAAAAAACTGTCATTGAACAATAAAAAGGTTCAACGTTTTCATCTACAATTCGTCGAAAATAACGACATTTTCGCCAGTTTCATGCATTTATCCGGTAAAGTTCCTTTTTTCCTTAGGTTTTTTTCAAATTGTGCAATTTAAACATGGAAATTTTTTTACACATTGCAAATTTTTATAAATGATCGCATATTTTTTGTTCAATATTATTTCTATTTTACTTTCTATTGAATTCGCATCGTGAGAACCGATCACTTTTTCCGTTACAAATACACCAAAAACATACTTGATTCAAACAATAAGATGGTTTTTGTGTAAAAAACAATTTTATGTGAAAAAAATTGTACAAAACATTACGAAAACTATCCCTTCATTCTATAGCGGTACCATTCCCTTCGGTCGAAAATAACAAAAAAACGACAGAAAATTGATTTGAAGTGAAGATGAAGAAAAAAAATGCATCTTGCAATGCAATTTTTTAGGTAAAATCTCGATATTAAGGTAAAAAAAGCAGCAAACGAAGCAATGCGAAACGAAAGAGACACAAATGCGCAGAAAGATATACAGCTTAAAATAGGTAAGAAAATAAGGGTATGGCAAATGAATTAAGTAGACTTTCCGAAAAAATGATGAAAAAATTGGTACCTTTCAGGATTGTGCATGGTGCGTTTGTTGAGTTAACATCAAATTATTTATATCGATCACAAACGCATGATTTTGAATAAGACCCTGTCATACTTATTCAATTTTTCGACATTTTTTCTTTGCATTTTTCCATTTCATCATTTGCAAATGCATAACAAGTTTCAGGGCATAATAGAAGATTAGAAAATTGAAATGCATTGTCTACCTTCGCATATATTTGATGCAATTCTTTATGACTTTAATCTCTGTCTTTGAACCTCTATCGGTTCATTTTTAATCAAAATGTTACCAACTGAGTTTATATTCAAGAATTTAACTTCTTTAATTTTAAATCGTTTCATTCAACCATCTTTTGAAGGTGGTTCAAAAAAGAGTCTTTATATGCATTTTTTTCTGTTGACGTATTTTGAATAAAAATGATGTTGCAACATTCGGTAATCATCTGAGCTCAGCTTCTTTTCCGTTCCTGTTAACTAATTTCTATTGTAAAAAAAATCCTTTTCGAATTTGGATTTGATTGAGTTTTTCATGTTAAACAAGAAGGATTTATGTCGGTAGTGCATAATACGTCTCGCCATATTCAAGTCTTTTATGCTAAGAAATGCTATTCTATTTTCTGCTATTAATCTCGAACAATGTGGATTTGATTACTGGCAACAAATGAACTCTTGATCCAAAGATGTTTGAGTTTTACATTTTAATTAAACAACGAAAGTTTCGAAAATGGCATCAAACAAGAAACTTTGTCTTGTCAAATTGGTCAATGAAAAAAGTTTTTTCTCATTTTTTATTGATGCTCTTCGTCTTTTTCGCACTTAAATTGTCGTGAATTTAAAAGACTCTTTCATAGTCACTTTCAAATCCCAATAGTTCATTTTAAACCCATGAAAAATGTTCAATTTGAATAAATGCCCCGTGATTGAGATATGTGTAACCAAAAAGCAAGGAGCGAATCAAATTAAATCACTTGTTACGATGTTGTTCCACTTTCAAACAAAACTGATTGTTTTTTTCTCTCGTCTCATTCCCTTGGAGTGGTGGCACCACCCACCTCTGCATCGTTTTGCTATCGCATTCGTCCACGCGACATTACAACCAGCATAACCCATTACATATTGTTATATCAATCTAATACAATAAACAGCCTTTTAAAGGGTTTAGATTTCAATCTCATGAGATTAGCACACGATCCAAAACGAAGGAAGAAAAAAAACGATGTGCGTGAGGTTTTTTGTTTGTCGCATGCCCTTATAAAATGTGAAAATAAATAGTCCTCCGCCGCTTCATTGTGTAACCCTTCTTCAAGAAGTTTTTCGTGGCATAAATCGAATTGCTGGACGGCAAACAAACAAATAAAACAATGTCATGAGAGAAAAAAAGGAGCCAAAACATGTTGTTTTTTCGGTCCTTCAATGCTAAACGGGATGAAATAATTTGATCTGGATTTTCAGAGACGAAGTTGTTGCCATCGCAGCAAGTGAAAAAGTTGGAGCCAATAAATTTATCTGCATGAACACCATCATTTGATATGGTTTAATTCGTTCACTTTCTTATTGATGAGAGTGTCATTTAGCATTCGACAGCTGAACATCCTCTTCGACCATGTCCGTGCCAAGTGGTTCGAGTGACCCTTATATCCCGTGCAAAATCGTTAAAAACTTTCTTTCACTTTTATTGCCGTTGATGGTGTTTAAATTCTTTTCCATCTCATTCTCCTCGGGCCACCGATTACGGTAAGTAACGCCGAAAATGGATATATATGGCAATCTGTCTTTAATTCAAAACACACGCGTTCCCATTTTATTTATGTATTTTTGAAAGATTTAAAGAAAGTTTTGAGAAGGGCGTTTGTTATACGGATCAACAACAACAAGAAAAAATAAATATAAATGAAAACATCAACTCCCGCATGTTCATTGATAGGACATTTTTTTTAAAAAAACATTTTACATTCAAAGAACATTGATTGACCCAAGTGTGTGAACAAGTACCTTTATTGCATTTACAAGATTATTTGCTGGATTTACAACATTATCATAAAATACACTTTTCGTTCGAGGGTTCGTTTTGTGTGTTCATCTTCATGCGTCGCGTCGCGCATCTGGATTTATAGGGTATTTTCACAACAGGTTATTGCATTACATTTGACTTTTTGCGGTTTTCATGCTGTGCGTACGCTTTGGTTTTCAATTTAAAAAAAATTGTGCGGCTATTTAAAAAACCTAACTGCTGAATCATTCGAGGAGAAAAAATGAAGGTGGCTTCTCTTTTGATCGATGCAAATTCGAGGGAGTTTCCACTTCAAATTGTGAACATTTATCCAATTAATTTGCGGAAAAAGGGACGTAGAAGATATAGCATTTCATTGAAAGGAATGATCATTCGTCTTTTCAAAACGGTTAAAAATAAGACATCGGGCACACGCTTCAATTGATTGCATCATTTAAAGTCGTTATTACCGAAATCGGCTCTCTATTGTATGGCATTTCTTTAATTCTATTATATTGACAATGAGTGCGTGCCAAAAATCCACACCTTTTACAACATATTCTTCTCTTCAATTGGGTCAAATAAAAATTGAATCGCAAAAAGAAAGCGACTAATGAGTAGGCAATTATAAGCACATTGATTGTGCTTCCATTCAGTTCGACGAATGTCCAACGGTTCTAAAAATAGACAATCCAAAATAAAACAATTTCGAAAAACGGATACACATCACCGGCTGTTTGACAATAACGCTTGATTTTAGTGTTTCGAACTGAATGGTTTTTGTAGAACTCAGAACTTTGATCATTTATATTTATAGGTAACATATTTTCACCCCCGCGCTCGCGTTCATCACAAATATCTCTCTTTCTCTATGATGCTACAGCATATTGTGTTGCATTTATGTTTTGTCTCAAACAATCGTAGCAACGCTGTAACAACACCATCCCAGTCAACACCATCGTCACCACCGATGATGACAAAAGAAACAGAAAAAGAGAATAAAAACAAAACAAAACGGTTCGTTTCAACGTAAAAATGAATGAAGATGTAAATGCACACAGATGTTCAAACACAAACGCCAGCGAGAAAACGTAATTTTCTTTCGTTTAGTTTGAATCAGCGTTGGTGTGTGTGTTTTGCTTGTGTGTGACGAACGAAATAGTAAAATAGATGCTTGACCCCTGTCCACTATTTATAGATTTTTGTTTTGTTCGATTTTGTTTTTGTTGTATCGAAATACTCATTTTTAGTAAACAACAACAACAGAAGCAGCAGCAGCAACAACAGCACCCCTCACCAGTTCGTAAAAGTACCGTGAACCGAAAAAGTATAGCATTATTACACATATTGCTGCTATTATATTATATAAATGACGATGAAGATTGGATATTGCACTAGATCTTGCTGGACGCGCGCGTTTCAACATGTACAACCAAAATCCCGTTCGTCCATTGCACGTATCTAATTGTACTCAGACAAACACGCGCGCATTCGCTTACATTAGTCGAGTATTTTTCATCTCTCATTCGGATATATTTGTCTGTCGTTTTGTTTAGGTTTAGCGCGCGCTAAATACAGAGAGAAAACGTGTGCCAAAAAATATATCAGAGTATTGGTTGCGAGGGCGATAAGCGAATGAGACGTTAAGAGGTGAGTGTGTTCGGGTTCGAGGGTGCGATTCACAGTTATAAACTGTCCGTGTCCTGCTCTCTATTCGCCATTCAGGAAAATTAATGACATTAGTCTTTGTCTCTCTCTGTGTGTTCGGTATGTGTATGTGTGCTTAGGTGGCCGATGTCCTTTGTTATACAGAATCGATCGTCAACATAAATCAGTAAAGCGCTCTATATACGTATAACGAGATTAATAGTTCGAATGCATATTTCGATATGCATTTGTCTTGGCCATTTGTTGCTTTTTCGCCATCATCATTTCTCTTCTTATTCGTTTTGGCGAAAAAAAAATACTGTTCCATATTTTATGCTTAAGTAAATTGCAATAAAAATCGTTGCCTCTTTGATATTGAAGCGCGCGCAAAAAAAATAGAGGGGTCAATCAACATCATAAAAAATATATTTAAATAAACGAATATTGTTTTTATCCACTTGCATTTCATGGTAGCAGAGAGGAATAAAAAAAAATTACGAAAATTGAAGCAATAAATTTATTTATGGATTCAGAACACACCGAAGAGGGAGCGGAATAGAGAGAGAGAAAAATCAAAAAAGATGCAAAAGATGTATGGCTAGGCAAAAAATAGAGACCTGTAATTTAGCCCATAGCTCTCATACTTTATATAGTCAATGATTTGCCTTTTTTTATGTCTTATTTGGAAATTGTAATTATATCCAGTGCGCAATGCATTGCACCAGTCCGGCCATTCATGCATATATTTTTTGTTTCGTTTATATGTTTGAGCATATGAAAATTGCCAGTATTAAATTGTGTTATGTGCATAGTTACATGGTCGATGTATCCATATGTACATATGTTCAACTTCGGGTCTGTTTTTTTTCGCTCTCTGCACTCTCTCTCTCTCTCTCACAACGAAGATGTGCTATAAATTTAACGACGCAACATTACGCTGCACACCGACAAATATATTCTCACTGGCGAGATTTTCATTGAGTATTAATTTTCAGCCGTTGTCTTACCGTACGGAATGATAAACAAAGAACCAGCAACGTCGAACGATACGAGCAACAAAAAAAATATCGCTATTATAATTACTAATTACAACTCTGTATTTAAAGATTTTCTGTGTTTTTTTTTCGCCAACATTTTGAATTCATAATACTATGTTTACATTGGTCAAACACAAACATTCATTAATAAATCGGCAACAGTCGGCCGTTGTTGCTGTTGCCGTTGTTTGTATGCTTCTGCGCCAATCGAATAACAAATCAAAATCAAAATCGCTTGTTAATTTCTGACATTTTGCTTAGTACAACTCATTTTTCATACGAATTGATACTTCTTGTTAATTCTCTCGTCTTTTTTTCTCATTCACTGTAATGCAAATATTACAATTTATGTTGCTTTAGTTTCAGATAAAAACGAATTGAACTCATCGCTAATGTTTTATTTATCACATCGTTGGAATATAAAAATGGAAATCAAGCGAAAAGCGAAGACATGAGAAAAAAAATCATCGGATGTATGGAGGGAATCGCCAACTTATACAGAGAGACGATGAAAATACACATTGATTTACTGAGAAACTGATCGAAATATTTGAAATTTAAATTCCACAAAACGGAAAGATGCAATCGAGAAGTGGACATAGCAAAACATTGAATTGCCAATGTGCTCTTTTTGTGCACAAACAAAAATATATGCTCTTTCTTGAGTTTTTTTTTCTGTCTACTTATTCCTTTGGTTCGATGCAAACGCAGCAATAGATTTCCATTAACGGTACAAAAAGCACATCGGATAGAGGAAATTTCCTGCGAATTGAACTATATTTTTCTTTGCAAAATTCTGGTGATTGCATTTCTTTGAATTTTGTCGTCCGACTCCAACTCGAATACACTTTGAATTTTCTACAATATATATGCTAAATTACGGAATAATCAATTCGCTAAATAAAAATGTATTTCAAGTGGTTGATCGAAGAAGACGGCCAAAAAAAAAGGTTGATAGAAAGAAAATAAGCATGCTCTTTTCCAAATCAACAACGCAAAATTGCAAAAGTACACACAAAGTCCAATGAATTCGCCATTTCTATTGCTCTCTCCATCTCTTTTTTTTTCCTTTTTAACGGGTTGAATCATTGAAGTTTAAGTAAAAGAGTATTTATTTAAGCAAAATAAAGAGCAACAAAAACGGCATTCAAAGCGAATCCTTTTCTTTTCAGCTCGGCCAAGGAGCTGTGGTTTTCCCATTCAAATGAAAGGAAAACGCCAAATAGAAACAACAATACGGAAAAAAGAATGGAATTTGAATGGATCGGCACGAGGAATAAATCAAGAAAATTCAAATGGATGAATATTTGTGCATTGGTGAAAGTTCTTTGATCACATCATAAGCACACGATATAAATGTAAATACGCACGTCGATAGTTGGTCTTTTTTTCCTTTTTTCCTCTCTCCAACCCTCCCGATTCTTCGATATTTCCGTATTGTTGTTGGATGTTATTTGCGGTCCAGTACATCGCCAATACATACAGTACTGTATGTGCATTTGAAAGAGCCAAGCTCCTTTTCTCCTTGTTTACACTATTTACTGAACGTATTACATGGTACAGTTAAAATTTAGGGTACATTTTCGTTAATACTCTGCTCGTTTCGTTTGACCGCTTGTTTCTTTTCACTTGATTCAGTCACCAGTTTTCCATTTGGTCGTTTTATATTTTTTTTTTTAAATTTTCAATTTCGTCTTACTTCCTGAGGGTTGTTTGAAGATGAATAATGAAAATACGGTGTTTGAATTTAAATTAATTTCATTTGAATTTTGGTTCTGCATCGGTCGACGCACAACGAAAAAGAAAAATCGAAATCAAATTGATGTGGACTGTTTGAACGAATCGATTGAAGGGAATATGGTTTGAAAAAATAAGCAACGAAATATTTCGGATTTTTTTAGCAAAATAAATCGGGAAAAAAGTTCACGGTCAATGGCATTTTGTGAGTAGACCATGAGGTAATGTAATTGTCCATATTGCCCATTTATCATATATGTGTGTGTGCAGTGTACACAGAAATCTAAGTATACTGAGTAAAATTGCTTACAATTTAGTTGAAATGACCATTTGGATAAAAGTCGAGTCGAGAAAACGATGAAAAATCAATCGACATGATGACGGAAAATACCATAAACTTAATAAATGTTTAATGCGCGCTCACAAATGGCATGTCGTCGCTTTTTTTTCGTCGCTATGCTCTCTTCAATTTTCTCGATGGTGTTAGGTTGTAAGTGTGTGCGCCATTAGTGACAGGTCTAGACAATTGACTAATGTGATGTCTTTGTTTACTCTTATTACGCTTGATGTTCGCTCTCTTTTCAATTTATATACGCTCCATCCGACAATGCGCGCGTGTGTGTATGTTCTCGACGGAATTAGAACGAACCGGCTACGGTGAATGTTATAATTTGCGCGTGCACGCACAACCCAATGTAGAACGAACAAATTGGTAAATGGCAATGGCCGATGGGGCCGAATGCAAGTGCAAATTCATCTCAATATAAAATCATGTCCATTTAATGGTGTTTTGCTGTACGTGTATATTTGTAACATAATCAGCTGTGAACTGTCACAACAAGCTGCCGCATAACATATTTATGATGTGTACTAACTGCAACTGGCTCACCAACCAGAGAACAGTTCAATTTCAACCCGATCCGTACATTCTTTGTTTACCATAAGCTACAATCTAACACGTCGTAATTACAATGATTTTGGGCACTTAAACGCATGCGAGAAAGAAACTCTGGCAAAAAGCAAATCGCAGAGGAAGAGCGGAAAGATATACACTTATACAAAATGAAATGTTACAGGCATATTTATAAACGAGCATGCATTGGACTTTACTTACCGGACGTTTTCCCAGAAGCGATATTTGTGACTCGATCAACAACACCACCGCCGCCGCTGCCTCCTATCACAAAGTCTCTGATGCGATTACTAGAGCTAAAGGGCTTTTCGTGTTCGTCCAATTGTTTATGCTTTTGCTTTCGTTGCAATTGATGTTGCTGGTGCTGTAGTATCAATCGATCGCGCTCTTGAAAATGTGTTGCCAACGCAATGCGATCCTGTTCAACGGCCGACGATATGATTGCATTGGCCGCATTCTCAATGTTTGCTGTGGTCGCGATGCCACCATGGTTATTGCCACCACCACCGCCGCCGCCGCTGGCATTTGTTGCATTCACATCGGCGGCCAATAATTTACTTTGCTGCTGTTGTAGTAGCAACTCTCTAAATGGTATGCTACTGTTCATTTGCTTCGGTTTATTGTGTGTCGATTGCGTTGTCATCGATGATGAGGCTGATAGAGTTGTCACCGGGCGGTGCCACTGCATATCTGCGAATTATAAACAATTGGGAACAACTTCGTATTACCATTAAAAAATAAACATTTTTTTTGTATGGCGAGACAAATGAAAGGTAAAAAGGCGCGAAAAATAAACAGAATAAAAAAAAATGACAAATCGAGAGAAGAAGCTGAGACACGGTGTGGGAAAGATGAAAGATCTTGGCGTGCGCGTGAATGCCATTTTATTTATTAACATGTAGTTTACTTTGCCATTAAGCAATCGTTTGAATCACTGCATTCATATATCAGTTTCATGGCAAAGTCTCACTCGTTCACATCTCTCACACTAGATACCGTCTCTGTTTTATTCCATACATCTTTCGGCTATAGAGAATTACGCGAATGACCCGTTGCGCGTTCTCATTTACGATGTGTGTACAATGTGGCTTACGGCTTATCTAATGTGTTTTATATCAACCATCTCTCTCTTTTGCTCGTCTCGTTTATTTTGTATTATTTGTCATTCACAATGAAATGGCATTTTTCTTTCTTTTTTTTCATTCTCATCGCAGTAGTCGACGTTTATATTCTCTTTCTTCACTCCTCTATCGCTCTTTCTTTATTTTCCTCTCTGAATCTCTCTCAATCCAGACAAACGAACTCATAATGCATACAACAATGGTCAAACATGTCATGCGCGCAACTTGATTCAACGATCGATATTACCCTAATAAATTTCATAATAAGTCTTCATCGGGTCCAACAACAGAGAGCCAGCGGTCAGTGAATCTTTCCACTTCTCTATTTTCTCTCTTTCTCCATTATGCATGCATTGTGCGATGCTATTTTCCAGTTTTCATCGCCATGTTTTTTTTTTCTTTTCATCGAATTTCATAAAAATCATGTTACGTTCGCTAAATTTCGTCTTTTATACTGTCATATCTCGAGAAAATTAGCTGTGAACTGATTTTCAAAAAATATAACATCAACAACGACATCAATTTCATTTATTAGCCAATTCCGTTGCCTCATGCGAATTCATGTTTTCGATATCTTGTTTTTTCTGCTCTTCAATTCGATAACGGAAAGAAAATATTAGAACCAATGCAGTGTGTAAATAAGTCATGAAAAGAAAACTGCCAAAGGACTCCTTTCTCCAAAACAAAATCAGAGAGAGAGAGAAATGAGCGAAACATTTTGATACAAGACACATATACACAATGTATATTATTCGCCGCCATCGTGATATATGGCCGATGTGCATTCGTTGAGCATTGGCGTGTTTGTGCTGAGAAAATGACGTTGATGTTTGTAACGGAATTAAAAATTACATGAAATCTACACAACAAACAACAATCTGTTTACCTGGTGCGCGGGCTGTTTACGTTTCGTTTTTTTTTTTTCTTCTTCTTCACTCATTCTCCCAAATCTCAATCGGAGCGTGTGCTTAACTCGTGCGCGCCAAAAAATATGTTTCTTTATAATCGTAAACACAAATAGTATATGTGTAATATAATAAGAGCGAATCAACGAATAGGAACATATTTGAACGGAACCCTTTTTGCCTGACTGAATGTGTTTGTGTACGCTTCACATTTTTTATTCATTCGCATACATGTTCAAAATGTTTTATCCTTCCCCCCGTGTCGGAATACGCATGCATGACAACAACCAAGAACGAAGAAAAAAAAATCGGGACGTGAAAACGTTGAAAAATGCTGTTGCACACACACAAAGGCACGCCACTCAAATCAGAGCTGCTTTTTATGCTTCTACCCCTGCGCGCACGTTTTTTAACACATCCTATCTTTTTACATATTTTTTTTTATCCCTGTCATCCTCTTCGTACATATGCATTTCGTTCGCGTAATTTCATTCGCTTCGCACTTTTCCATGTCACAAGTTTGGTGCTGGTTCGCTGGCAATTCGACGATTATACACATCAACATATCAATCGTGAATGTATTAGGCGAGTCATTGATGATATGGCATATACACAGAACAAAACAAAAAAACATAAAAGGGATAATATTCGTTACATTATATGCCAATGATATTTCACTGTTGTTATTATTTTAATGCGATATGCACAGATTTTCTATACCATTTGTGATGAACAACAACAACACCATTTTTTAACGGGTAACGAAACAATTATATTAACGTACGGAAAGAGAGGAATTAAGAGCCACCTTTAAATGTCGTTATGAATTCGGTTGAAAATTTTGATTTCATTTTTTAAAGCGATAAAAATGCAACTGTATAATTTTGGTATGTCGATAGAGCTAATGCAGTTAATTTCAATTTGTATGGGCCATTTGGTAGATAAATTCATTTTATAATTTCGACGAACGCCATTTTGCAGAGTTCAGTTTCGGCGATTTTCAAGTGAAATCTACTGGAAGAATGATTAAATTATAAATTCGATCTATGGTGATTTCGAACGTTCGAACAAATGTCAGATTTTTAATGTGGTGCATTGAACATTTGTCTTTGGTCACCAGAAGATATTTTGAATGTTTCATTTACAGTTCCGAAATTGATTTTGATAAAATTTAATCTCATACATCTATGCCTACCCAGATGCCTACTTGACACTTTTTTATCTTTGTAAACTTAGGTGGCGGTTGAAAAATTCTGTCAACATTTTTAAATTAGTCAAACAAGAACGTAGAAATGGCAAGACAAGAAGTCAAAACTATCTAAATGAAGTGAAATTAACAAGTAAATCTAGTGGCATGTGAGAGCAATGAGTAGAATAATTCCTATGTTAAAAAATCGAGTTCATAACTTTGCCAGCAGATTTGCCGAAGAATTTGCGAGAAATATTCAAAGGGATATTCAAATAGACGGTTCAAATTGGCGACCACAATATTTTTGGGATGTTTTGGAGATTTATTCAATTGGACTTCGTGTTAATGTCTTTCATATATTTTTTCGAGAATATTTAAGACTTGAAAGAGAAAGACAACCGTCGATTGATATCTCAAAAATACATTTTGATCAAGAGTATGTAAATGGTATTGTTAACATATTTTATCAGCACTATGTAGTGGATTTCAAATTTCAGAGTACGCAATGGCTTTGTTTTGGCTAGTGACGTGTTGGAAACTCGATTGGGAGAACAAGAAGCAGAAGCAATAGTTAACCATTTTATCCGAAAAACGAACGAGATATTTGACTCAATCATCACTTATTATTACGATGAAGATAATAATCCAGTCGTCTTTTGATAATTCTAATCGAGTGTTCATCATTGTTCCTTCGGTTTTTGTATCAATTGAGTAAATATGTTGGACTCTATGCGTTCGTTCAGTAATTGTTCGAATGATATTCGAAAGGTATTTCAAAAATAAAAAAAATTGTTAACAATACTGCCTTTGCTTTTAATTTAAATCGCTAGCTATTAACGAGACCTTATCGACTTGACATTCAATTAGATTAATTTGTAATAATTCGTGTTTAATTAAATAAATATCGAATTAATACACTTTCCTCAGCGAATGCTCAGTTGAACATTTGAATTTTGCTCCACGAAAAAAATGTACCCTTGTGCGCACCGTCGCCCATGATTTCTAAGCATTTTAATTAGATTTGCTAATTTCGTGCTAATTTTTCCAACGGAACGAATGCAAAAATTATAATTCATAATTTGTTTGCTCGTCTAATTGATTTCATTTTATCTCGCAGAGAAAAAAAACGGCAGCAACAACACAAGTATTTGGTAAATGTTTGTGTCTGACATTGTGAATTCAGTGAATAAGTGAAGATGGGTTGTTGTGTTTTTTTGTTCTTTGAAAGCGTTTTGCTTTCGTTAAGCTGATGGAAAACAGAGGCCGTCATAAAAGCGAAAAGCGTTCGTTGTGAAAGTGAGCGAGACACGAATATGCACACCGGAAATATCTACAAAACAATAATTTAATTTAGCGAATATCATTAGCTAAAACATTCATTTGCTCGCACATTTGTGTATCAAATCGAGAAAAAAAACGTTGCACACAATGCAGTCGGCATTGACGATGCAAAAAAAACTAACAACAACAACACAGAAACAGTTTGAATTTAAATGTTTGCGTTTTTCGTTTGTGAAGCGCGTTGAGAGTAGCAGAAAAAATAGGGCGAAAAAAAGAAATGCAATTAATACCAAGAAGACAACTGATGAAAAACACCAACAAATCGCATGGTGCAGAAGAACAGCCAGCACACGAAACACTTGAAAGTGCGATTTATTAAAAAAAGAAGGTACCCAAGCGGTAGTTGTGCACAGTTCACATTACCGGTGCTAATTTACTACACATCATAATTGCTATCGTCTTTTTGTCTCTTTCTCTCTCTCTCTCTCGGCGACCGCACACTCCAGCAACAATCTCGCCACACATTCATGTGTCTTTTGAATGGTGAAATGTAAACTAGCGAGAAGAAATGCGATTAATTATAAATTTTTTTTCGATTTTAATTCATTGGATTCGCTTATAGAAGGTGAAGCATGGCAAGACGAGTGTGTATCATCGTCAAGAGAAAGAGCTTGTTATGTGAACAAGAGTCAGTGTATGTTGATGTTGGCATTTTGTTACCATATTTATGCTCTTTGCATAAATTAAATCAAAAAGAGATTTTGATATGCAATTTTTTTCTTACCAACGAATGTGTATGTATGTGTGTGTGTGTGTGTGCTTTTGCATGTAAATTCTTCGGAAATCGCATGGAATGAATCCATGACTAAAGTTGAAGCAAATGAGTACACAATCGTGTTTTCATGCAGAATATGGAAAGACAACATAAAATCCTATTCAAATGATACAATTCTGTTTTTTTTTTTTTCATTCATTTCAATTCACTGTCGACTCCGTTTCTATTTCTCTCCCTCTCAACTCCGCTTGATTCAAGGGAATGTTCGCTCTCTTACATTTAAGTGCGCGAGCTCAATGTGGCAGGTCACTTGGACTACTTTGAATAATAGTTGTAGACTTTTTTCTTCTTAAAACGTAATATAAGTTAAAAACAGAAAAAAATTAGCATTAAGTAATGAGCAAAATATGTAAAAATCCAAATGAATGAAAAAAAAAAATGAAGCGTTATTTGTTTCATTTCTTTTTTTCAAGCGTTTTTTTTTTTGCTTGATTTTTGTCGTTCTTTACACGAAACAGTAGCATTGTGTTGAGAGCAAGAAAAAAGCAGCTCAATAGAGAGAGAAAGAAAATTGACTCTGGTTCAACCGCGTGCTCACACTGAATAAGAAAGCATTTTCATATGAAAAATATTGAAATTTGCGTGCCGTTTTTTCATAATATCTTTTATTTTTCTAAAAAAAAAACATGCATTTGCATTTGTCTGTTTTAACATTGCCATATAAATACAGACTAAGTGAATAATGATGGATTTTGTGTATGCACAAAACGCAATAACATATTCATATGCGCCGTTTTACCGCTGTTTAATCACATGAACTCAACAACCTAGCATTATAAATCCATCATTCGGCAATGACATTCGTGTCTGTATATTCACCGCACTAGAATTGCAAATGCACACAATCTCGGCTCATCCAAATTTTCCATGCATTTTTTTCTCTCTCTTGCTTCTTACTTTAAAACTTTAAGTTGCGCATATTGTTCAAGCATAGAAAATTCCGGAGATTTACAGAGCGGATGAAAAAGAAGGAATGCAAACACAATTTTTTTTTCTCTTTGCTGAGTTGTTTCCAGTTGATTTCGGCCGGTGGGAGTTGAACTATGCAAGAAAATCAAATAAATCAATCAGGTAAGTTTCATATATTTTTTTCTCTCTATCTTTGATTGTCGGTGTGTGTTACCAAATTGCACAATACCATTGAAAAATGAACAGACGTATTCGCCACAGGAAGAGAGCCAAATGATTGTATAACTTTATGATATTGTCTGTTTGCCATGGATTGTTAAGACTGAAAAAAAAAAAATACCTTCGGTCGGTAAGGTATATTGGCAGAGTGCCAAAATGTCGATTTTCATGTAAAATATATTTAAAGTGCACATAAACCAACTGTGAGCCAACGATGTCAAAAAAGGACAAAAACTACGACGAAAATGATTGTTTTTTCTCCGCTTTCGTCTTCTCTCGCTCGATGATGCAAACAAAAGATCAATACACAGAACAAAATTTACCTAAACATCTGTTCGTATTTTTGGTTGTTCTGATCGGTTAATGTGTGCATTTACTCATTGATTATATTGATGTACGCGAAGCAAAGAGGAAGAACAACTATGAAAATCATCACAAAACACAATAAAAAAACAAAATTCGAATGAAGTAAGCATAACAACACCGAAATTCATGCATTTTATCGATTTTTTTTTTTTTCACTAAAAACGTTTTGAAGATTTTTGTCAAAAATTCAACAAACAAAAAAAGAGAATCCAGTTGAAGGAGAGGGACAGCGTATGAGACATTGAGACAGTGACAAAGCAGACAAAAAGTGCTATTTTTCACCGTTTCTATGTGATTTTCCATTGTGCATTAAATGTGTCTCTTTTGACCTATTGTATTTCAAATCGTAAATAGTGTCTAGATAATTGTTCGACGAAAACAATGCCAACGTGAACGAATTGAATAGAATTGCATAGCATGCTGATCTATGTGTATCTAACAAAGAGTAAAGAGATATATAATATGCAGAGATTGACTTCAACCCTCCTACGCAAACCAATCGCATTATTGATGTTTGTGCAAAACTCTACACGTCGGCCATACTTTTCCATGTACTCCGATCTCAACGATCTCCATACACTCGAGAAAAAAAGCATTCATTGCAATTGGAATTAGTGCAGAAATTATCGAACATCATCAACGGTTCGGTTTTTTTCCATTAGAAAAAAATGCGAGATCTTCGAAAAAATACTGTGAGAAACGAGTGAAGCATTCATATAGCAGGAAACAGTGGTCATTCAAATCGGCCCAGCATAAAGTGACTTTTGTCATTATTGTCCAATTTCAATTCTTTTGTCTTTCTGGACAATTGATGCTAAACGAACACCTCTAACTTTAGTCCATTTTTTTCGTTTTTACTCTCATTTGAAAAGCAAATATTCTTGAGACATTTAAAACATATTTCTTTAACCGAAAAAGAAAAATTGTATATTGCAACAAAAGATTATTGACAAAAACTGCATCTGCCCGAAAAAAGGATTTCTTAGTCAATCTGCCAAAAAAAACGTTAAAACTCAATTTTCGTCTAGCTGCAAATGCTGGCTGCAGAGCATCGCTACCGGTTGTTTAATTTGGCGTGGCAAATGATGGTTTTTTCGCATTAAAAATAACGAATAAATGCCAAAGGATTTTTTTAAAGAAAAAAAAAGTGAATTTTCGTTTTTATCCTTTCGGTTTTGTTTGCAACCGAATAATAACAACCTATCAAATTATCAAGAATTGTTGGCGCGATCAAAATATGCCTAAAGCATTGCACAAAAGAAAGTAAAACCGATTGCAAATCGACAGCATTAGATTGAATTTCATATTATGTTCGGATCGAAAGTGAAGAAGGTAAAAGTGAAAAAAACCAAGAGAAGAGGTGCAACGGCAACGTATCAGAATGATTGCAGTGTAAAAAATAGAGAAAAGCTGGTTAGCCAAATCTTTAACAATATATCTAATATAAGCATCAAATTGTGAATGAATACGCACACGCACACGCCGATGGAATGCTTTTAACCCTTTCTATTTTGGATTCAATTCTATTATTGTTTTCGGAATCTATTGAAATGTTCTTTCTCGCTATCGAAAAAAAATAAAATCGAAATCATTTTCTTGTTTGTCTTCGTTAAATGTGTCGGCTACAGTATTTTAATGCACAATAAATTCGGGATCAGGACGTGCGTACGCGTGTTCTGAGGCAACCAGATGATTTTTTTTTGTATTGAGAACAAGAGAGAAAGAGAAAAGACACCATCACATAGACGATAGTTTTAGGCAACTCTTCTGTTGCTTATAAACGGTGTTATTTTTTTATACGTGGCTGGGTTGCCTATGCTCGTTGGTTTTTTGTCGTCTTCGTCGATGCTTTTGTTGGTTCATTTTATTCGCATCGTGTGTATGCGTTGTCGATGATGATATTATGTTTTGTGGAGTATTAAACGCTTGTTTTTGTCTTGGCTTTTCATGTTTTTCATTGTGTCTACCTTTTCTCTTTCTCTCCTTTGTTGGATACACTTAAAGCACACAAATAACATGTGCGAGGCTGCTTTTTTTTAAATCGTAGTGTTTTTTCATAGGCACATTACGACGATTCGATGATATAAAAAAAAATTGTGTTCGCTTGCTCTTGTTCACCGAATAAAAAAACCGTGTGCTCTCTCTTGCTTATAGTTTTTGAGTATGGCACGTGGCTTTAACACATGCGGCATTCTTCAGTTCAGTCATTTGGATTGTACGGCTGTTTTGATGATGCTGTGTATGTTGCGCGTTTCGTGAAAATGATAATTTAATAATACATTCCGACGCCTTGCGTTGCGCTATATTATCTTGAGCGTACAGTAGTTTTTCTTGTCACTTTTTTGTGTGTTCGCCGAACACTTTTTTTCGTATTTGTTTCAAGCAGATTGCTCATTCACGCATCTTTTTTTTCACTCGCTTTTGTCTCAGCCGTTATTCAATAAAAAAAAATGGTCCTTAATCGAGCGCCTGTGCCCAAGAGCAACGGAACCACATCAAAAACCATCGAATTGATATTAATTTAATTGCCAAGTACGGTTTTGTGTGTTTAGCCGCTTTTTCATTTGATTCGCTCAGATTTAAACAAATAAATCATAAATCAATTACACAATCTGCGCGCAACACACGAAAATGATGCATCAATCCGTGATTGCCATTGAATTCGGCGTATTTCCTGTACGGTATTTATGAAATATTATTCATCGAGTAAAATGATCTACATATATGGCGGTAGCGCGATCTTTCTCTTAATCAAGCCGCGCACGCTAATGAAATTCCAACGCACAAATATTCGAATTATTATTAGTCGTGAACTATTTCATACCATTTCATATCCGGCGTTTAAAAAGAACTTAAATGAAAATTCATCGACATCTGTTCGGTTCGATTGTCGTTTTTACAATTTTGTACTTTCGCATCATCATGGGCCTTATCTAAACGCCTGGCCTTGGCACTTACCTTCATAAATGCGCACAAGAATGTGCAATGCAAAAAGAAGTGAACGCGCGAAAAAAGAAACGGCCGTTAAACCATCGACATTTTTATCGTGAGAAACTGATTTCCCGCGTAACCGTTATATCTTTTACTTTGTACAAAACTATTTGAACTATGCATTTTTCCACTAAGACAGGCTCGTTTCACAAAAGACATGAAAAAAATATCGTACATAATTCACATAAACCGAGAGTGTATCAACCCATCATTTTCACGGCTTCGATCAAGAGTTACATAATCTAACGGAAAAAATGCACAGAATGATTGGGTAAAGGATCGATTTTTCAGTTATTTTTATGGAAACGAGCATCTCAATAGTAGCAATTTTAGAGAAAAAAAACAGAGAATAATGAATTGATTGATTTTCATCCCGTTTGCGAACAATCGAACCCTTATACTACTACTGTCTGTGACATATATAAAAAACCGTCACTTTTTCCGTTATTTTTTTACATTTTTTTGTATCGAAAAAATGGTAAATCACTGAAAAATTGTGTTTACACATGAAAGATGCGAGAGAAAGCGAGACGGCGTCATAAAAAAACAGTTGGGTGAAGTGATTTAGAATTACTGAAAAGAATACAATTCAGTTACAATACAATTTCCCGCTAAAATGCCGTCTATTTTATCAATCCTGAGAATTTCGGTTGAAATTTTTTACAGTTTTTCGCTTCAAAAAAAGCAAACATTTAATGCTGCAGTGATTTTTTTCCAGAAAAAAAAATTGTATCGCATCACACAAAAAATGAGGGTCACTGATTTGCTCTCGTCTATGTTATCGTTGTTTTGATTTTGCGCTTAAAAATTCAACTGAAAATCTATATACGCAGTATTCGAATTTCGGCTTTGTTGTTCTCCAATGTCTTACCCTAAAACATTTTTACATTTTATGCCTTTATTATAGACACTTTTTTATGTGCATTTTTTTCGATTGAATATTTTTTTTAGTAGTAAACTAGAGAAAATCAACCGATTTTTGTGTCGTTTATTTTGGTTTTCCGTAAAAATGTTGAATATTCACAAGGAGAGGAAGGGAAAAAGAAAGAAGCAGAATACAAAAGAGAGTGGAAGATCATTTGGTTCGTTTCGGTATATGGATGATGTGTGTTCAGTGTTTCACAATTCACTGGTGCATATTGTAGAGCGAATTGAATACCAGTGCCCAGAATGCGCAGAATAACGTAATGCAAACAAAGTGCAAGTCAAGATACAAGAACGTTGTGAATGAAAAGACCCTGCTTTGGATGACGAAGACGAAGATGACTGCAGGTATAATAAATGTATTTTTCGTCTGATTTTTTCTTCATCAATTCCGGTAAATTGTTGAGGGTAAATTTAAATAAAAGATTTTCGACAGCTCTCTCTCTCTCTCTCTCTTGCTTCTCCACTTCGTTTATACTATATTGAATATAATAATGGTAATAACAACAACATTTGAATGTGCCGTGGGAACTAGATATTTTTTTTCTTTTTCTCGTCATTTTTTATTAATGTTTTTTTTTGTTCATTTCCAAACCAATCGTCGAATCGGCGAATACTTTTCTTTGAATTTTGGAAATTCCAAATTGGAACTGAAGCAATTTGTCCAATTTACGCACATTTACAATAAATTCACTCGACATAATCTAATTTTGTCTGATCTAAATCGCGCAGCGTGTCATAAATTAGGCATTTTGATTTCACTCTGACTGCGCAATCGTATTATAATTTGTCTTAAATGCTCGACAACATTTGAATAAATTCATTTGTTTTACAATACATTGTCTGCGTTTTCGACACATGAGAGTTTCGATGAATCAAAGGAAGCGAAAATAGTCAAATAAAGTTACTTATCAAGTGTTCGAGACGTCACTCACGAAAAATTGAATGAAAACATAAAATATTGACCACAATTATTGTGAAGTTTTTTTGTTTCATCTTTGGGTTTCTTATTTTTATATTACTTGTAAATGTAAACTGAATGGGTTGCATGAAGAAGGAAGAAAGAAGAAGAAAAAACGAGAGCAATAAACACCTAATGTGAATATAATTGCACGTGCGGCATTTTCATAAATTTTGTTTTTCTGTTTCATGTTTGTCTTGGACGATTTGGTTTTTGTTTCAATCGCTAAAGGTGCGAACGCTGTGTATATATGCGATGCTCAAACATCGAGCACTAATTTAAATATGAAGGAACAAATGATGTGTATGCGCAGCCTGTGTGCAAAGAGAAACAGAGAAAAAAGAGTCCGAACTCATTTGTTTAACGAAAAAAAAACGCGTTTATATTTCCTTGGCTGGCTTCGCTTGCGGAGTACATGGTGGCCACGGTCATATTTAAAACTACGCATGTCCGCACACATCAAAAGACCTAATATGTTAATGTTCATGCGCATTTAGTAATAACAATGATGATTTTTGCCGCTCTCTTTTCTTTACATATATTTGGTTAGCATTTTTTTCAACTTGAGATTCATCATATTTCGTTGGTTTTTTCAGTCAACTTATTTACTTGTACAAAGTCATAGAGACATATAATTGAGAAGAGTCGCTCGCACCGCGCACTTGATCTACGAATATATATAAAAAATGTGTTCAACACACACAAATTATGATGATGATGATGCAAAGCAAACGCACCGATAGAAAACACTCGATGCTCATTTATGTTAAGTGTGTAGTTTTGCTTTTAATATTATAATTAAATCATATTTGTATTAATGAGAAAATCACATCAAATCGACAAACAACCGACTGTGTTTTTTCTTTGTTTGATGAACCGTTTTTAATATTCTTCGTTTTTTATGTTCTTCAGAACGCGGTATTGGGGAGGAAACCTTTGGGAATATGCACAAATATTTTGAATAATTTATCATTTTCTTTGTAATTTGAAGAAACAAATATCGGTTGAAAAGTACGTACATTACGGAAAATGGATTGTAGTTCATCAGAAATGAATCAAAATTGAGAAGCTATATCGGTTAATGCCATTTTTAGTTCACAAATCAATTCTTCTCCACCTTTCTCTCTTTTTCTTCAAGTCTTCAAAATTATCGGAAACATTTTTTTTTGTGGAAAATTCTCATCTTTAATGAAGAGATAATTGTTTTTCTTTCTCCCGATATTAAAGAAATGCTTATTATTGATTGGGCCTTTTTCTCATTTTTTTTTTCAAAAATTTCCCATTGTTCGACCTAGGTTCAGTGCATCGTTTAATTGTCTAATGTGTGTTGATTCTTAAATTGAAATCATTTGAATGCAAAATGTTTGTGTTTTTTTTTGTTGATGCCGCTGTTAATATTCGCTAATTCGTGAGCAAGCGTAAATATTGTATATCATTTAGAAAAACAAACAGTAAATCATTAAATGCTGTAATTTGGTTTGAATGTTATGTTTTGTGTAGTTGTTTTCTGTTTAATTTTGTGGGTATGAGCTGTGATTGTACTTAGTACGTGTTTCGAGTGAAATAACATATGCATAAAATATACCGTTTATTCAAACAACAACAAACAAACAAAAACTTGCAATTTTTTTTTATTTTGTGTTCCATTCGGAATGGAAACGAAGGGAAATTGAGGAGTGAATGCTTGAAAAAGAAGAAGCAACAGAAAAGTACGTAAAATAATGTGCACTTGCACGAGATATAATTAAGTATCATCAATTTATTTATTATAACAAATAAAAATGCAATTTCCAAGTGCAAACGAAACAAAATTGCATATTGCTAACTGAAGGAAGATGTGTGGCGCGCAAAATTTAGCGCTATAAACTATGATGACGCTTGAACATCTCGAAAAAAGTATACAAAGTGTGCGCTTTTTTACACTGTGTTTCCTTCTTTGGCATATTATTTTCGTAGTTGGGTGTGAGCTAGTTTGCCACCATAAAGCGCAATAAAACATTTAGAAAAAAAGAAAGAAAAAAACGAACCAAACGCAAATATAAATAATATGCACGAGATTCAGTTTCCTCGTGACTGTGTGTGTTTGCATCGTAATTGGGAGCCGAGCTGAGCGGCTCGCGTTTTATCAAAATGATTTGATGTATGTGCGCGCACATTTTTGTGTTTGATTAAAAGTAGCAGCAAAATGCATACAAAAGCGTATGCATAAATGAATTCAGTTGGGTTCTTAATTATGTTGAGAGAGAGAGAGAGAGAGAGAGAAAGAACTGCATTATCAACCACAAAACCGTGGCGCAAAGTGGTTCGTTTACAACTCGCGCACACAGACACAGATACATAGACGCACAAAACAGGCAACAACAAGCCAAAACACACATTTTTCTCCAATTCTTGTGCGCCGCCGCATGCACAAGCATAGAAGCAGGCAAAACGAAACAAATTTAAATAAAATTAATAACCTAAAAGAAAAGCCAAGGAAATGAATGAAACGAATACAAACATGAATAATAATTATTCGGTTTGAAAAAGTGTAGCACACAATTCTTATTAAAGTTAATTTTAATAATAGAATAATTGATATGTTTGCACGCTGCACTTGCTACTTGAGCACAGCGAACATATATTCTTCGGTGCGTTGGCATTTTCTCTCTCTTTTTCTCTCTGTGCATATGCATAGATTACATAAAATGTGCAACAAACTAGTCAAACGGTTTGCCGACTACGACATTGCCGCCGCCATCACACAGCGACACAGCATATGTCTCAATGGGCTCGTCACTTTTCTGATTCAGTTTAATTTATATTAAAATATATTCATGCTTGTTGGTTCAATTGGCGTCAGTCGTTGTCATTTTGTTCGCAAACGTTTTATGCGCTTGTCTAATTCATAATTAATAATTTACATTTGTCAAGCAAAGTAGCTCACTGTTCACGGACATATATGCGTTACGCTTTTGTCATTTGCCGATTTGAAATAATACTCGCAGATTGACGGTTTGCAAAAAACCGGGAAAAAATGAGCTCTCATTTGTAGTATCTGCAGAAAAGCATATGCTTTATCTAATTTGGCATGTTTTTTCGACACCATTGCTTTTACATTGCTTCGCTTTGACGAACAAAATTTCACATTAAATTCACCTCATAAAATGCATCTGCTGTAGCTCAACACGAACGAATCACATTCCCATTCACAATAGCTCTCTTTTTATTGGTCGTTTTTTTCGTTCTTTCTCTGCTTCCGATGCGAATCACCGTTAGAAAAGTGGAAGGGTGAAATTCTCTCAAGAGGCTGTGATTGATTTTCGACCCCTTCGATGACGTGTTAAATATTTTATCGTCGATGTGGTGAATTTGCTTTAGTTTACCCCACCATTCAAATGCATGGCAAAAAATGGGGTAAAAAACGCAAAAATTTTAGACAATCGTAAATTGATGATGAAGAAAAAAAAACTTGGTAAAAACATTTTATGTATTCATGGTTATGTGTGTGGTTTTTTTCTTGAAAAATTATTGCTGAAATTACTTTAAAAATGATTAAAGAAGTTTTTCATGTAAAACAAAGAAAACGCAGACAAAAACCATATGCAAAGTGTAATAAGCATATCCATGCGAGCTATTAAACAAACATAAGATCGATTAATTCAAGTATAAGTCACAAGCTGCAACATTGGGTGTTCGAAAAAGAACACGGAGCTCAAAGAGAGGGCGAGAGAGAGCGCAAGAAATCGCCATCAATTTGCCGTCATTCAGCTTTGATGAAAATAACAACAAACAAGAAAATTAAATGCAACAAAAACATATAGGCTGAAATGCAAAGAAATGTTGCAGGTTGTAATTACGTTTGAGTTTCAAAATGATATGTTTTGTGCTATGGACAAAAAGCCGTGTCGATTCGAACGTTATGGAAACTTAATTCACATATTATTTTTTTCTCTTCTCCTCATTTTGTTTACTATATTTATTCATATTCATATTCTGCGGTCGGTTATTTTGGGTGATGGGATTTTGCAAGTGCAATATAAAAATCGCATGCATATAGGCTGACATGTGAGCAGGCGAAAAAAAAACAGAAGAGAGACGCGCACATACTACATCTGATATAATTATGCATATAAAATTGTAATATATGAATGATGGTTGATGTTTTTTTTTTCGCAAGCCGGGAGAATATAATAGTTAAGTGTGATGAGCGAAATAATGTACATATACACTGGCATTAAGTCGTTGTGCTGTGTGCAAAAGTGAGAATAGAAAAGGACTGTGCAGTTAGCGGGAATGTAATCAGCAATTGTCTACTTTGATGTTTCCGTAGTTGATGAACAAATTAAGTGCCTTCTTTTGGCTGCATTTATTGCCTCCGCATACACACACAGTTGTCCATTCATTCAGTCGCCAATGCAAATGTGCTGGTTTCGTGCGAATGTTTTTTTTTTTGTGTGTACAAAGAACCTCAGTGACTGTGCACGATATTTGTACAATAATGCGCTCATTCGTTTGCATCTACTTTAATTCTCTCAAACGAAAAGACCACAAACGTGAATTAACATATTTGCCATTCTCGCAACGGTCCGAACTAACGAAACTCGCCGCAAATCAACATTATGAGCTTTTATTTCTTTGAATCCGCATTCTCTCATCTCGCAGCGCATACTTTTTCAATCGACATAAACAGGAAGAAAAAAAACACACACACATACACATAGAATTAAAATTGCAAAATTCAGAGAAATAAGTTTATTTGATTAGGTTTTGGCTGCTGGTTGCGCTTAATGCACTCCTTTTTTTGTAATTTCAATGTTATAGATGCGCTTCTGAATTATTATTTCGAAATGATTTTATTGTAGCCGCGTGCATTTCTTCTTTCTTCTCTCTCTCTCGGTCTCTTTCTGCAGATATTTCTTTTAGCGGCTGCTTGAACATACTTAACTTTAGGCCAATGGACATGTACGTGTGTGAGCGCGCAAAATGCACAGGCAAACTTACCCACACATATAATTAGCCAACAATTATTCTTTTTCTCTTCTTGTTTAGTGTGTGCGCGAGCGCACGCTTTTTTGTAATTTTTTTCAGTTCGATTTGAAACACACAAAAAAATTTATTAAGTGTACCGCGAGAGCGCTTGCATTTTGTGGTTTTTTCCTCTCTTTCTTTCCCTCCCTCCCTCTCTCTCTTTCGTTATTTTTATTAATTAGCATTTCGTTTGATACGCGCTGATTCATTTTCGTTTGGTTTTGTACAATGTGGCTTTTTTTCGTAAGTACACCTAGTATTTTTCGTTCGCCTCATATATTGTTATTATAATAATCAATTTCGTTTAACAAACATTCGCGCGATTTGCCATTTTAATTTGTTGGAATATGGAGAAGGCAGGAAAGCATACATATAAAAGAGTAAGCGAAAAGAAAACGCCAAGCAAATCTATCAACGTTTGTTATAACAAAACAATACACAAATGTTTCTACTACGTATATGTATCGAATTACGGCTGATTTACGTTTGAGTGCCAAAGACGATGCGAAAAAAGCAACAACAGCAGCACATACTCGAGCAAGAGCAAACGAGACAGGCACATCTCTATTGTACTACAAATGGTTCGGCGTATAATTGATATCACTTGTTTCGTTGCTATTTTATGTGTAGTGTGTCGCGCGCGCGCTTGATCATGTGCGCACGCTTGTTATTTTGTATTTTGTCATTCGTTTAATTAATTGTTTATAACTGTCTGATATTAGCTATTAAAATTAATAAGCAAGCATTATGAAGCACAATTGGGTGGCTGTACGCTGATCACATATAATTGCTATTAAGCAAATGAATCGATCGATGAATGTGAATGTTAAACGTATGTTAACGTATATATTCATCCATGTCATTTTTAAGCAAAGGGAAAATGGAAAATCATATTTGATTTCTTAATGAATAGCAGAAAAAAAACAACAAGTGATGATGATTTCTTCATGCAAACAAAAATAATACACATACACATAAAACCGAATATATAGGTAAACTTGGCGGTAATACGTGTCAATATCAACTGAAAATTCGTTGATCGGAACATTATCATTAGAGTGGTGAGCGCGCATTACGGTGCACTTTCTCGGTGGCGCGCCACATTTGCGCGAGAGCGAGCGGCCTGGTAAAATAACGAAATAGAAATCACTGCATATGCATGGATTCCGCTACTTTTGACTATATCAATCGCGCATCAAATATGTGCGCATTGTGCAAAAATTCATTTGCACGGCATCGGCCGTTTAATCAAATGAAAAACCAATTAAATGTGTATATGCTTTTTCCATTCCACCTTGCACATTCTACTTTTTGTGTTTGTTATTTCGTATACGGTTGCGTTTGTGGGGCTTTTTTTATATTCGTGATACGTAAACAGGCAATTAAAATTATTATTATCAATGTTGGAATTACAAATTGAACATTTTCGAAGAGCTGCCGTCGTTGTTGCCGCTCATATTTCTAAATAGATTATAATTTTTTGTGTGTGAATATGTATTTATTGTTCATTTTCTTTCTATTTTTTTTTTTGCTTATGATTTGCCATTTTTCTGTGCATTATGTGCACTTTTCTCTATCTCTCTGTCGACTTTCCTCAATGTGTTACCTCGATTGAAGGCGATTCAACGTTTGCACAAGTGATTGGACCTGTGTACCTGTTGTTATGTGAACCGAAACCTTAAAAACAACAGATTCAATTTAATGCTCATAAATATATCAAGACGAAAAGAGAAAAAAAGGAAAAAAAACACAACGTACGAATATAGAAAATTGCGGGCGAAAAGAATTGACCAATTTCTAAGAAAAACACACAAAGATCTAGAGAGCCGCTGTCCAAAGAGATGGACGAAAATGAATTTGCTTTTTTTGTTGTCGAGCATTGTGTAAAACAGCATCGATTCTGATTATTATGGTACGGAGAGAATCCGTCGGAATTTCATAAAAAAAGGAGCCAGATGTGAATGGAAAAAGAGAAATACAGAATGAGAGAGCGAGGAAAAAACCATATCAGTAAAATGTATTGTCAAATTTCAGGTACTAATGAGAATATTGGCGCCTCTACTGTAACGAATACAATGTTCTCTCTTTGTTCTTCTCACATCCTTTTAGCGATTCAGTGTTCGTTTTGTTCTTTTTACACCTCAGCGACTCCCAGAAGATGCAACATAAAAATAAAGCAGAAAATTCAAAGGAATACGCTGCAAAATATCGGTAAAACAAAACGCAATAAAATCAAATCAACACAATGGAACGCACAACACCAACCGAAAAATATGACTTAGCCGGGCATCGCGTTCGTCTTTTTAATTTTATTGTTTTCTTCAGGTTAATAAAAACGTGTGCAAACGATATATTTATATATACATATAATAGTTTTTTTTTTCAGCGTGGTTACCGCTGCCGCCACCGTCTCACACATAAATTCAATCATTTGATGATGAATTGACTGGACCGCTGTTCGCAACTCACCATAACCGCACATGCATATAATCAAATGTGGCTAATAATTTTACACTTTTATGATTTTATCCACAGAACATGTCGGAACATTTTCGGACATTGCCACTTTCTACATCAAAAAATACGCACCGATCGTCGTCACTTACGACACAAATGGGTGGCGGTTTTCCTTGACCAAGTTCGCGATATTTCATTAACGGTGATTTAGTTCAAAAATTATCAGCTAGTTATCTATTGTTCTAAATTTCGTCTAGAAAAAGTGTTGCACATACGAAAAAAAAAGGGTATTGAATATTCCGCTTCGACATTTAAATTTCGGGTAAATATTTGTGCTTGTAAATAAGTGCGTTTTAAATTCTCTTGTCATACTTTTATGATCATTTCGTCAAAAATATAAATGAAATGTTACGGGAATAGATAATTTACGATTTTCACGAGAAATAAAACAAAAAAGAAATACAAGAAACATACTTATTGAATTGTTACGCTGGCGAAGCGATGAAATACAGAACGAAAAAAAGTTCCCTTTAATTGTTTGTTATTTGATAATTTGATAACGATAAGATTAATACCATTTTCTTCGTTGTTACTTTGAATAATACTTTATTTCTCTCTAATAGCATGTCGACATTTCACGCTTTACAAAAAAATAAATTAATGTGACAACAATGTTTTATATTTCTTTTTTTGTCTCTCATACTTTGTATGACATTATTTTTTTCCATGTTCAAAAAAACTAATTCAATGTGTCTTTCGCTCGTTTTGTGACGCGATTTTATATTTGGGTAAATTACGTGCTGATGATATTATACTGTTAGCCAGAAATAATGAATAACTGAAATTCAATTTAAATTAATTAGATGATGATTATTAATAAGTTAACAAACCATATCAAAACGAACAAAATAACAACAACCACAGCAGAACAGTAGTGCTGGAGCAAGACAGAAAAAAACAACAACAACAACAACAAATCATAAGTAGATTGGAATGAATTGAGCGCGCGAGCTGTGAAGTGAACCCTTCGGGCACAATTTTGTGCGCCGTCTCTCGTTCACTTGCCGATGCATATACAGCTCAATCGATATGTGTATTTGTGTGCATTGGTTTGTTTGCTGCTGTTGCTGTCGCTGCTGCCGAATATGTATGTTTCTTATGGTTTTTGCTATTGTTCATACATCATTGTTACAATTACAAATGCTCGTTACTGTCGATATGGCAGTCGAACGAGTGCGCGTTTTTCAGTGCGTTCTGGCTGATGTAGGTATCAGTTTTGCCTTAATTATTTACATGCGATGAGATGTAACAGTGATATTTTTGCCATGCACACACCACACACACACATTGCCACCGACCGAAAACGGCGACACACAATACCGTGTTAAACCGAAAGAGACAGATAGAGAGAGAGAGAAAAGTAAAATCGGTGAACTAAAAAGAGAAAACCGCAATCTGAAAACAACGTATAAACACACAAATTGACAAGTCCATTGATATCCGAAATGTAATTATGTTGTTACCATATTTTGTCCTGCTTGCTTTCGCTTTCTCTCCCTTTCTGCTTGTTAGCTCTATTCTCTGCGAAACGTTCAAGATTGAAAATTTTGCGCGCGCGCACACACATTCCACGTTCGTAAACTACGAATAAATTTCAATTTTATGAACAAACAAATCGCATAATTATTTTGTAGCACACATTTTTGTTATTGTGCACAAACAACATTTATAGACTGATGGAAGTGTACTAGCTAGCTAAAATTGTATGTATGCCATATAAATGGCTTGAGATTGGCTAGTCAGGCCATTTGAAATAGAAAAGAAGTGAGGAAATTCGTAATTGAGCTTATGATTTATCGAATACGAGAAGCGATAACATTTTGCAATAAAGTGAAAAGCGTATCGAAACACACAAAACACAAAAAAAAAACCAAAACCAGTCTGAAAAAAACGGTTTCGGCGGCAAAACGGTTTGCAACGGCTTCATAAAATTTACTAAATTACCCACGCCATCGCATAAAAACGGTCGTGCCATAAAAGAGAGGAAATTTTACTTGCAAATTTTCCCACCACACACACTCACTCACTCAGCCACTAACTCGCTCAATCGTTCGCGCACATTAAACGCATAACACAAACATAAATTAGTCGTATATAATGTAAGCGAAAGGAACGAAATCATCTTCCCATTTTACTGTTTGTGTTGTGATGTAAATTTCGTTCAAACAAATTTTTTTTGTTTACTCTCCCTCTTGCTCTTTTGCGGTTTTGGTTCACAATTTCCTAATCCATCGTGTGTATATCGATTTCATTTTCAATGCAGATTTCTTGTGTGTGTGTTCGTTTGCTCTTTGCTGCAATTGATCAAGCATTCTGATTTGTTGAAAGATCCAAAATGGGATTTAATTTAGTAGACAGTATCCGTAAATCGTAAATGCATGGTTTTGTGTACTGAATATAGTTAGGATGGGTAGTATAAATCAAAGAAAACTGACATAATACACGATACTGCACAGACACACAGCATGTGCAATTTCCAATATGCATGGCGCAGTCGATTGGTGCATGCATACGGTGCACATGTTGCGCAAATAGATCCACAAAAACTCTTCACATTCAATTACGGTCGATCATCGAATCATTTGTATTACACGAGCAACAACAAAAAAAGAACTTGCTCTCGATTCATGTATGCAAAAAGGCATTAAGGATGATGATGCGTGTGGCTTTTTGTATTGATCGAATCGCATAGAGCAATTGCATGTGCCATATTGGAGTTCATACTCTCTCTCATCGGCTCACATTCACTCCGATCATAATGAAATCCGAGCAATCATCTCTCTTCTATAAAAATGCATACAGTTAAGAAGGTTTTTTTATGAAGTGTATGTAGAAAATTACTATGCAGCCTTTGCCCTTCTCAGAGGCGGAGCTCCTGAATTTATTCGTTTTACTCTCTGTCTCATTCACTCGAATCGTGTACACTTGATACTTTCTTATCATGTATATGAGCGTCGCACTCGTCGTACATATATGCATTCATCGATTCGACCGAAGATTGTGTATTCAATATTTGTGTATGCCGTGTGTATTTCTGTTCCTCGTTTTGATTCATTCTTATGACGAGACGACGTTTCTCTCGTCTGCTCGTCTCGTTGATGAAATGAGCGTGAGCGTGCGCGCGCGGTTACACCGACACAAACATAAGGCGCACACACAGGCATATGGAGCATATTGCAGCAAATTATCGCACCGATGTGAACCAATCCAAGCAAGAAGTAAATTAATGGCAAACAGAGAAAAACGAATAAAACGATATGTATAGCAAGACGAGATCATGCACTTTATGAACATGAAAAAAAAACACAAGCACCGTATTGCCGCTTATTCGCGAAAGAGATGAGGCATGCATCATTTTTGCATGTACCATTTTTAACCTGTTTCTGATCGACGGTGCAACTTCGTTTTTATTTATTTGTTTGTTTGTTTATTCTTCTGTTTGTGCTAAAGAATTGTTCTGCATATCAAATTATTTCTTATGGATGTTTGCTGTTGATGTGGTTGCCGCTTTTGGTGTATCATTCGTTCTCGTTTCCACGATCAACCTGTGAGATGTTTGCCTTTCAGTTTCCACTTATATATATTCGTTCTAGTGTGTGTATGTGTGTTTTTGCCAGTCAAATGCGAATTAGTAGAAGCATACCACTCTATGCTCTTTAAAGAAGCAATGAATTATTTTATTGCCTTGTATGAATCATATAATTCATTTGAAAGATAATAAAGATTAAACCAAACTAACGAAAAATAAAACCAGAATAAAAGAACAACAACAAAAAAAGTTGAAGTTGCACTTTGGTTTGATCGAATATGGGAAAAATTATGAGAAACAGTTTTGGATATATGCATTCGAGAGTGAGAGGGAGAGAGAGGCCGGGTCGTGTTCGTGTCGATGCCATTTCATTTGCGCGATATATTTGCGTGTGTACATGAGTTAGGGTATTTGTTGCATAAATTATTCACCTTTTATCTGTACAATTATTAAAACTAAATGGGAAAGCGATGGGCGCTTTTTTGCATTCTCTCTAAACTTGGATGCCTCTTCATTTTCGGTATTTGATCTAATCTGCTCGAATTTTTTATTCTCTCTCTCTCTCTCTCTCTCTCTCTCTCTCTTCCTTTCATAAATGTGCTTGATGTTATCGATGTTTTTGTTGTGAATGTTTCACATCAGCCTCTCTTTAAAAGCCATTAGTTACTCGTCTCGCTGACCTCGACGTCCTTCGCTGCTAGTCTATTGTCAAAAACAATAGAGACCGAAATGTATCCTTTACTTGTGCGAAAAACCAGCGAAAGCCAGAAAATGCAACGAATTATACAAATATCCATTTTTATAACAATTACGTGAAGATCGTGATAAGATTAAAATTTTAATTAAAATGTTGCATTAAAAAAGTGGTTCTTGCTTCGAGAATTTAATTCATTGAAAAATGTATGCAAATTCGTTATGCAAAAACGATTTTGCAGATCGCGCGAGTACTGATAGTGATCTCTTCGTTTCGATCGAAGAACCGTCTAAGTTTGGCCCATGACAATAAAAGACCATTGGCATTGCACACACGCATATATTTAACGCACGATAAAAATATATTAAAGGCACATTACACTCATTCACATACACGATGGCCATATTACATCGACACGAACGTGCTGATGATGACAACGACGACGACGACGACGATTTTCAGCGTGCTAATATTCATATCCATATCGTTCTTCGTTGCATTCACATACGATAGTGAGTAAATGTGTTTTACTTTTCCGCACACACCTAGTGTGTAAGGTAAAGTATTGGAAT
>NW_022198383.1:641617-666203 GCF_009176525.2 Contarinia nasturtii | reverse complement strand
ATCACAGTGCGGAAAAGTTCATCTTACGGATGTAAGACATTTTATTTTTTTTCGGTTTTATCATAAAATCACCTCTTTTTTTTTCTATATTATTAAATTGAAGTCAGCGCACTTCGAACGAAGAAAAAAATAATAATAATAAGCCAATAAGAAATTATCGTTCGCTTTTCTCGTTGCGATATTGGGCCCGCGCTCAATTCAACGAAACAAATACCAAAAACAAAATCAATAACGACCTATTTATTAAACAAAAAGCTCTCCTCTCTCTCCCTTTCTCTCTTTTGTTTACATCAAATGGAAGAGTATATAAAATGCAGAAGATCAAAACAAATCTAGTGAGCGAAAGAGAGACCAGAATCGTTCCGTAGTCATCTGAATGAAGAAGAAGACAACGACGATGTACTCGATATGTGTATTACTCACAAATGAATTGGCCAAACGGATGATCGTACCAACAACAACAATTACCAGCGAAGTGGTTGCTGTCGAATTGCAAGAGAATGAACAAAATATAAGAAAATCAGTATCTTACACAAGAAACTACCTCACGAATTTTCATTAATCCAATTACAAGATAAGCGATATACACTATATTGAGTTTGCGCGCGCGCTCTCTCTCTCTCTCGCAGAACACACTCACAATATTACCGAATCGAGTGAATATCGCTCGCGCGTCTTATTATTTTTCACGTGTTTTATTTTCGTGTGTTTTTTTTACTCTTCGTTTGGCAGTGTTTTGTTCCTTGTGTATTTTTGTTTTGTTTTACCGTGGTTGCACTCAAAACGTTTGTTTTGCTAGGCTCGCACAATATCGCATCAATGAAAATGTTCGTGGTGTGAAAGAGCTAACCAACGAATATCTGCAGAGAAAAAAATACTCAAATTTATAATGCATATTATATCAAAAAGAAAAAAAAATACGGAGAGTGAGAGACAAACCAAATGACGCGCAGAAAGTTAGTATGCTGCGAAGAAAGAAGAAGAAGCAAACGGTTCTAGTGTTGATTTTGTTGTTGTTCGCTTATGTTTTGGCATTGTATTTAAATTGACTGCACAACGAATGAGAGAACTCTAGCATAACACTTTTTATAAAAGTGTGCAAAAAGACACACGGACAAACAAGAAAACAAAAAAAATAAATATGAAAACGAATGAAGAGAAGAGAAAAAAATATAGCAACAGAAAGAAAAATAATAATGCGATCTTATGCAAAATTGCTAAATGTATTACAAACGCCTATAAATTTTGTTATTACATATTATGGGTATTATGAACGTGTATCTTTGGCTTATTGTTTTATTCCTTTTGCTTGCATTGCCAGATGATCGAAAACAATTCACGCGCTAGTCGAACTACGACGACGATACCGAGGTGAGGGTAGAGAGAGAGCACAAGAACAAGTAAGGTAGAGACGGGAGCAAGACGGCAATTTGAGAAATAGAAGAAAAGAGATGTTGGCAGTAGAAATAGAAATTGGCATCAGTCGTCGCGTACTTTAGCTATTGCAATATATGCTCCGTTGTGATACGATAATGCACGTCATGATAATAGAGAATGGCAATCGTTTTGACCGTTGAGAGAGAGGGAGAGAGAGAGAAAAGGAAGAGATTGAACCAAACGGAAGACTAAATTGGTAATATTTATGTAGTTGCTGGCCACGGTAACACACGCCGAATTAAATCGAACCGGTCAAACACATCGAGCACGTTGTCATATTATTGTTCATGTGCGCTCTTCTTTCGCTCTCTCTCTCTACCTTCTGTTTGGACAGTGTGTTATGGCATGTTTTATGCAAAAATATTAAACTCGATCCAATGCACGTACTTGCATGCGCGCCTCTTCCACTTATTATATTATTTTGTTGGGAAGAGTGAGTGTGCATTTGACCAAACATTAAAATACCAATTAAAATGAAAATCGTAGATGATGATGATGACGGCAGCTCGGCTATCTCCCTTTCTCGTGTTGCACAGATTTTGTTTTTGTTTTTGTCTGTCTATATTACCATACCAATTCGTATGAATGAAATGAAGCAAAGGAATTGCGTCAAGCCCCAAACATGAAAATTATATGTGAATCGGGCAGTGTGTGTTCATATATTCAGTGGAAAAATGAAAGAAGAAAACCAAGATATGTTCGTTTCGCATACGAATTCTGTAATGCATTGTCGATATGATAAATGTGATCTACACACATTGTACAGCCAAATTGCGGCGACTGTGTGCTGCTGTTGTTGTGTGTAGCCTTGCCAGTTGCAGCCAACCTTTGCACGGACATCACGGTTTCTGCATAAATGTGTATGGAAAATACGTTTTCGATATGAAAATGAATCAACTATTCATTATCTTCGATAAATTTATAATATAATTTTCAGGTACGGTGCATCGGGGAATATATATATATGTATGGCGGAAAAATTAGAACTGGTACGGTGTGTCTTCGATAAATTGCCATCGATCGCTTGTTTGGCTGGGCTCTGTTTTGAATGCACGACGAACGTTAATCACACAAACACACTTACTCCGCGGAGCACCACAATCGTAATCCAGCAATCGATTCGGTCTGGATTGGATTTTGTGTATGTTAATACATTCCAAGGCACCAACTTCTTCTTCTTTTTTGCCTTTTTCCAATTCGAAATTGCCATCGATATAATTTTTGCATCACAATTTATAATAAACCATAATAATATCTCTCGTGTCCATCGCAAGCAAGTTGTTACATCAAATTAGATTGGATTTTTGTTGTTGCTGTGCGTCTTTTGTATTTTGGTGGCTTCAGAGAGCGCATATTTTGCATGTTCTTTTCAGATTCGCATCGTTAAAATCGATACACACGGTATGTTTTCATTAAAAAGCAAACGGACAAAAATTTGCTTAATTCGTGTGACCGCGACTTTGAACCACACGAAGATTAATAAACAAAAGCGATACGAACACAACGAAAATAGACGGTGCCCGTCGAAGTCAATAATCTACACCAGTAACAATGGATCTCTCGCAAGAGCGAGAGACAAAGAGGCAAGAAAAGTGGGACAGTGTAGACGAATGAGAAATGGTGTAATTTTTGCCGGATATTAAAATCGATTGTGAATAAAAGAACAAGACACTGTAAATAATCATCCCAAATTAATAATTGATAGATGATCTTTCAGTTCGTGTGTAACTTTGTGTAAAAATGATTGTGTTCATTGTTGCGTTTTTTTTTATATTCCCGATTTTATTTTCCCCACATCGTCATCGTCGTCCTGAGTAGCTCGTTATTTTGTGGTCGGATGCAACCCTATCGCTTATTCTTCGTTTCTTTTTGTTACATGTTCAACCGCCGAAAAAAAAACAACAACCATATGCTTGATATCTAAATTAAGTGCAGTAATCACAGTTTGGAAACCCACAATTACATTTTCATACGAATGCAAACGGAGAGCGAGGAGAGCGAAGAAGAAGACGACGAGGAGGAAGAAGAAAAAATTGCAAACTGAATTCTTCTAAACGATGTGTTGATGATGAGCACAACACTAAATGCTAATAAAAAACGACGCATTACTTTAATATATGTACCCTTCAGATTTCCTCTTTTTTCTGTTGTAATGCGTAGTTCCTTAGAGAGTTGAAAAAAAGGAACACTTCGGGACGCAAAAAAGGGTTGTCTTCGTTGTCGTCCTTTTTATAGTAAAGTGAAAAAAAAACACTCGAGTTTGTTGTCTTCCGTCTTTTTGTAGGTACGATTTTTTCTTTGCGAACACATTCGTTTCGATGATATTTATCTTTTACTGATCGATTGATATACTTAACCCTAATTTTTCTTCTTCTTTTCACTAAAGAAAAATGTTTTGTGTCGGGTATATTATGTCATATAAATACACATAATTCGGTTTGAATGGCACACGTTATACAATCGGCACACGCCGCATTTAGCAGTACAATAAGCAACAGATTGCAATGCACACAGTAACGGGGGCAAATCATCGACTAAACGATGATGACGGTGATGACAACACCGACTGACACACTCACAAAAAGACAGAGAGACCGAGAGAGAGAGTGAAGTGAATAAAAAAAATAAATAAACAATCGAAATTGGGTTGCTTGAAGTCGAGAATGAAATACATTTTTAATATGCCATTAAATGTTGAGCATCTGAAGTTGTTGATTGCGACACCTCAATCGAAAATGGAGTTTTTTTTTCGGCGATGGTTTCTTTGTGAAGATGCGCGCACTCTTCAACGCCGTTTACAAATCGAAAAAACAAAAAGAATCGCATGAAAATAAAATGGGACAATGGCACTTACCTTGATCTTGCATTTTTTGATCGTATTGCAATGAATCTTCGGCGCTATAGATTTGACGATACAATTGATGACGTGACGTTGGTTTATATTTGGACATAGTAAAATCGAGCGGTTGTTGATGTTCCAATAATAGTTTGTTACTAGTGGCACGATGGCAACGATCTAATACCGCTACTCCTTGGTGTGTGTTTCTTTGTGCTACCAACAACGGCATAATGTCACACACCGTGCACTCCCAATGGAATGTGTCTCTCGCTCACACACTCTCTCTCTCTCGCTCTACCTCGTCACTGTGTCTCTAGTATTTTTCACAGACGCGCGAGACGATTGAATGTCTTTATTTAGCACAATTTAGCAGCTCTCTTCCTCTTACTGTTGGGGCTTGCTGTCGCGGTCAGAAGAAATTGTGGTGCGTTTAGTGTGTCGAAAACAATTCGATTGTTTTTCTTTTTTTTCTTCTTATTCTCGTTCAATTTTCCGGTTTATTTCGTTGCTTTGTGGACCTTTTCTTCGTTTTAAAACGACTGTTAAAAATGTCTGTTAACACCTTTTTGTGTTTTTCTTCGTGCAAGTGGTTCGCTTCAATGAATCGTTTATCTTTTTCTCCTGGCAAGCGTATATTTGATGATTACTTTTGGGTTGTTATTTATTGCAATTTGATTCTCAGTGTACGTTGCTCTGTTTTCGCGCTATTCAATGCTAAAGGCTATCAATCACGGCCTAACTATCTGATTATCTTGAATGTTCAATGACATATTTTCTCGAAGAAAAAGAAGAAAAAAACCGATCTTATTAATTTTTCGTGTGGGCGTTGAAATTTTAGTGCGAAAAATTCTCTCATTAGCTAAACGAAGCGATTTTCTTCTGATGTGAATATGGAGAAAAGTTGCCGTGAGTGACGGAATCTTCAAAACTTTTACCAGTGGAATTCACCTGTCGAACGGGCCTTGCCTGGAACGAAACGATTTACACATATTTACATCAGAAATGGAAACATTCAATTGAAGAGAAAGAAAATCAAAACAAACAAATTGATATAGAAAAGTTATTCTTGTTTTTCGCTTAAAAATTCTATGAATTTTTTTCAAAAAACAACATATCGAATGAATGTAAATAAAATATGTTTCAAGTGTAAATACTGCACACAGTCTTGAGGGCAAACTATTTCGTTGAACACGATAATTTGCAAAAAATGTATATTTGGTGCTAGAAAAATTGGCATTTGCAATCAAATTATGCTAATCACATCCAATAAATTAACAAAAAAAATAATACAAATGGATAATAATTAAAAAAAAGTTTCACGTCTTGGCTTTCTTTTCGAATGCATGCACGGCTCAACCATGATAATGTGTTCATTGCACGATTAGCGTAATTTTTTTTTCTGTATTTTTGTTTTGGTTTTGATTGCATAATCAATAGGCGTACATACATAAACATAAACATCGAAAAAAAAAAAACCGAAAATTAAAACAATTATCGCCAAATATGTGCAACATATTTGGGTTTCTCTTCAAAACATCACAAATTACAATGTGTTTCTTTCCGTGCGCACAAATTGAATATATGTATTTAAAGCAAAATAAAAACTGGCCAGAGCGATTCTCATTGAGCGAACCAAAATAAATGTGTAATTAAGTAAAATGTTAGAAGAAGAAAAAAAACACAGCACACACAATATATAAATGAAATAAATTGAAAATCCAATAAAAATTGGACCTAGATTACTGGATTAAAACCGTATTAAACTACAATTTATATGCCAATGTATGAACATTGTTCATTTATCATGCATTCATATTTGGCCAATTATTGGTCTGTGCGCGTTGTGTGAATATGGATTTTGTTTTTTTCATTAAATTTTTTTACTTTGTTTTTGCAAATAAGTTTTAATTTTTTGCTTGTTCTCTCTATCTGTGTGTGTGGCTGGCTGGCGCTGTCGAGTGTGTGTGTGCGCGCTCGTCAAAAGAAGTGATCGACCAACAACCGCATCAACAACCAAACAGCAATAGGCAAACTGATTTAATTTTATTATAAAATATCATGCGATTTATGTGCTCAAGAGGAAAAAAAGAAGCAAATTTAAAGCTTAAACCGGAGCGAGTGAGTGAGCGAGAGAAAATACAACACAAAATTAGCGCAACGCGTACCGTATACAAGACGATACACCAAAAGCGTCTTGCATATGCATTAGCATGACTTTAATTTGTTGGTTTTTAATGAACATTCAATTGCGTTATGGCATGGCATTACGCGCTCATACGATATGGCACAGCCACCACAAACAAGCAGTGGCAATATGCCGCTAAAGTGCAAACTGCGTAAATTTAATAGATCTCAATGGATTGTTTTCTCTCTTTCTCTCTCTCTGCGCTTGCATTCTTTTGCACTAGATGCACGCTCATTTCTCTGTGTTTTGATTTGACTTGAATATCGAATCGGAGATTGGATTGTAGAGAAGTGCTCAAAACCAGCAAATGGTCTGTCCAATTTCTGCACATCACCGAATCAACCAACCTAATCTAAGTGTGAGCTTGTCGTATTTTTTTAATGTTCGTCATTCTCGATCACGCATCATCCAAATGTATACAATGCGTAAACATGTTTTCTTCATCGACCAGAAACTACATTACTTTAATTTCATTAAAGCTTTTGCTCAAATCTTTAAATAAATCATGTGATCGCATGGAAATTAACTTGGTAATGTGTTGTTGTAGTTGCTGATTTGTGCAATAATCAGTGATGGAAGAGAAAAAAAAATATGTTGATTTTTGTGTGTTTATTCGAATCGCAACCCGAATTAATGAATATTCAAATTGTTGCCTGTCAATCATTGATATTCTCGATGTTGCACTTTTCACGCCTATGCAAATCTGATTCTCGGCATCTTTCGTTTTTACTCTGCCTCTTTTAATACATATACTATAAATTTTTATGCATTTCTCGTTTCGGTTTATTTGCATTGATTACTCTATTGACTGTGAATCATATCAAATAGATCATATATATAGACGATTCAGTAGCAAAAGTTGCTGGCGAGTGAATTACATGCAAATATCGTTAGTTAACAAACAGCGCGCGATAATGATCGATGCAAATTGCAAACGAGAATGGCAACATCAACAATAAACCGTATTAATGTATGCGAATTGAATGAGTGCGCGCGCTCACAAAATATGGAATTTTGGAATTAGAATTAGCATTGCATATGCCTTCTAATATAGTGGCTTCTTCATAAAGACGAAATTGCATTTTAAGTACCCTTCAATCATGTATAATAATACAATCATTCATGCAAAAGATAGAGTTGTATGTAAAGCACATGACGTGAAGATTCACACATGCATATATGTTGCATTTGCGCATACAATATCATACATAATGTTTTTTTTTTTTACAATGTTCATTTGCATTTTTTCGTGTTTTCGTTATAATTTTATTATCGAGTTTTTTTTTCCTTTTTCTTCTTAATGCGCTGACGGAATTTGCATAAACACATGAATTGCGAGCATGTTTCGGATTGACGCTCACGTTACTTATAATCAACTCGTAAAATAAAGTGCATTTTGAATGGGAAGTGAGTAATAGATTTTTCATTTTTACGCGAATTAAATTGAAAGAAAAAAAAAGTTGTTGCAAGATGTTGTGAAAATGAATGCAAATCAACGTATTACATATATTTTTACTAATTAACAATATAATTCAAAATGGCTAGTGATGAAACTGAAAAATATAAAATTGCGCGCACCATTTGTAATGTATGGTTAATAGCCAATTGTGTAATGATGGGCGGCAGCAGCAGCGGCGGCAGTGGCGGCGGAATCGAAACAGATAGAGACACATACCAGAACGAAGCATCCATTTAACTGGAAGATTGATTACAGTTTATTTCATTTCATCGCTTTAAACAGACCAATGAAGATGTTGCGCTTCATAAATCAACAAATTTATGATGGAAACGCCATCAATTTTCATTTTCAATTGACAGATTTTCAGCCATTGAACAACATATTTACAATACTTTGATAAACTTTTGTGTTAAACATGATTTGTTTCAATTATTCATGTAGATATACTAAGCAATCATGGTGTAATTGACAGCTTTAAAAATTGCACGGAAGATGAGCTTCCTCGGAAATTTACGGAGTTGCATTTTGAAAAGAATTCGATGAAAATTCTATTCGACCGTGTGATTCCAGTGAAAGACCCAAATCTCTTCTCTTTTTGCACGAATTCCAATGAAAAAAAAATCCGAAAGCTTCATGTTTCGGATGGGAATTTCCATGATGTGCACACACATCATCTTATCTTAATAAGCAACTCACTTCACAAATTGATATTCGGAATGAGTTCATAATTGAAGACGAAATTCAAAGACAGAAACTATATGGAATTTCGATTAATCACCATAAATCGATGGTGGTTACGTCAACTGATGACACACTTGACAATCTATATCGCATAGACTATCGATATTTTCCATTGAATTAGTTTAAATTGAATGAAATTTTATTATTGGCTCACCTGTTTGGTCATTGAAGAAAAGGTATATATGTCATAAATGAAGTTATAAAAGACATTTTTTTTTCTTCCACATTTTGTTGATTCGTTCGCATTTTGTTTGTCACCTTTATATTCTTGTGATAAGAAATAATCGATTCATCATCTGATATTGATAATAAATGTATATTTTATTCAAGGAAGGCAATAATTAGTCGTAGAATTTTCAATCGAAACCATTTTTTTTTCTACTTAATATTTCAACAGCGATGAATCAACACATTGTTTGCTATCATAATTCATTGGCGTGATTTTTGTTCGATAAGTCAGAGACAATTTACGCAATTCGAAAAAAAGTTTCACAATTGTCAAAATATACATGGCATGATCTAAGGATTTGAATATTTTATCAATATTTTATAATCGCTATTTTCAATTTGTTGATTTGTCATCGATGTGTTATTTGTTCATTTCTCCAAAGAAAAAGGAGAAGAGAAAAAACACCGTTACGAACGATTTCAATATTGACGAGATAAGGAATCAACGGAACGTAGCAAGGTGTAAATGATTATATGAACGTTTGATTTTAATGCCGACTTATTGAATTATAAATTGAATTCAATAATTTAATTCGTCTTCGCATATCGCGTCTCATTCGATTTCAAATATGGAACACAGCCATTCAATTTTATTTTTAAATCAATAAAGACGATATATATATATATAATTTTTCATTGAAGTAATGCGCATATTTACAATGTATGTTCATTGAATTGGAATGGGTTCTAGGTGGATTTCGTCAGCGTGAACGTTCGACAGACGAACTAAGTAACACGATGAATCGGACACAATCAAGTGCTTTGTCGCAACATAGACTCATAATCAATTGAATTGCGGCACGTTGATAAGTTCGTATTTAAAACAGGCACTCTTTCTTTTTCGAAGTGAATTTTTTTTCAAGTCATAAACTCAAGAGGCCCCGTGAATACATTACACATTCGTCATTTTATCAAGAATTTTTAACAACAACAAGACTAATGAAACAACGAATAATGACTTTTTAAACGAAAAAAAAACTTTATTGCACACTTCGTCATTCGGTTACGGAACGAAAGCAAACTGAAATTCAAATGCAATCATTTCGAAAATCGATACTTGCTTTTATTGGCCTCGATGGTTCAAAGCGTGTATATATCAAAGATATTGCAATAATTGAATATGTACATCATTTGTGTGATGCATATGTAAGCGCTTTAAAAAAAAATGCTCATTTCGTGTGACACAATTGAGTCAATAAGCTTGATTCAGTTGAAGTTGACTTATATGTTTCTTATCATTCACTTTGCGCTTAGCAAACATGCTAAGTAAATAGAAAAATCGTTTGCCAGTGATTCTTTTTCTTTTCATTTTTTTTTCGGTGTGTGCATCGACTTTGAGCCGCGCTAAACATGTTTGATGAACCAATTTTTTTCTCATTGCTGATAAATCTATTCGGTTACGACTGATATTGTATATGTAGTTGGAGAAAAGAGTCAATTCTTTGGATTAATCTCTGTTTATTATTCAAACACCTCACAGGCTTTCCGTATTCACTTTCCGTGCGAACATCGGATCGGTAAACAAATCGTTCAATCAAAGTTCAATGAAATTATCGCAGACACAAACATTAATATGCACTCCTTTATTTTAAACAAGTGCAACGCTCTCTTTTCCAACAAGAACTTGAACGCAAAGTGATTTTTCAAATCTTTCGATTTAATCTTTTAAATCGACACTCCATTTTTTTGTGCTTGGACATTTTTTTAATTTATTAAAAACCATTGAATGCTAAGTAAACACAATGCATTTGATTGAAACGATAGAAGGCAAATTTTTTAAAGACACAAAAAAGGAAGAATTTAACACAAACTCAAGAATAAAAGTATCTTCCCGATTTCAAGTTCACGAAATAGATCGATTTTCGTTTCATTTTATATTCTAAAAAGTTGCGCAACACAAATGACAGAACAAATGGATGATTTTCACACGAAAAAGAAATAATTTCACAATACCTTATCTTCCGCTTTTATCTCTGCCTCACTAAAACGTGTTCCGGTCAGTTGAATAAGAATTCGTCAGAATTTTTCCGAAAACTTTTCCAAATAATGATTTCTCAATTTTTCCACACTTAAGTTATCACATGCATATTTTCCAAAAAAAAAAATGCCAAAAGAATGTCTCACTAATTAAAATCCGGCTTCCACAATTTCAAACACTTTCATGAGTCAAAAGTCGCATGTAAAAATGTAATTCAATCATATTGTCACTGAAGTTATTCAAAAATGTCACTAGATTTCCCATTTGATTCAGCTCATGCAATTAATCCATTTCCGATTTGTTGTGCACATAGAAAAATGTTGATAATTTCTTGTTCAAATTGCACGTGATTATTTATTTTTCCCGCACAAATTCGAAAACGAACGTTTAATACACCGTCGCACGTCAAACAGGACTTATGGGCTACTAATTTAGTTTGTCCGATATTGTGAACACAGAACATACGACACTTGATATAGAGTGATAGAAATGCTGTCGAGTGGGTGCATGAATGTGAAATGATGATTTGAAAATGTTTGTTATTAATAAAAAATAAAAAAATTAGCGCGTGCAACAATAAAAAAATGACGTTCGCCTCGTTTAAAATGTGAAATGGTACTGACTCGCGTAGAATTGGTGGTTCGGTGTCGCCGATTTTTTTTTCATTCACTCGACTCGCATCTGTGTATAAGCCGCGTGTTGTATGTTGTTATTCTTTTTTAGCTCTTTTATTTCTTCTTCATCGTGTGTTGTCTTCGGTGTTTTTCATTCGATATTCGTTTGGCGAGTACAATATAATTGTGTGTGAATTCGCCGCTAAATCGCTGTGCCGTTGAAAACTCAACCGAAAACAGAATAGAAGACAGTAAAGTGGAAAACCTATACACTTGTACAAACAAACTGTCTCATGTGCTCTTCGCGAGTTTGGAGTGCGCGCGGCACGTATGTATTGGTGTATATGCGCGACAATGTGTGTGTGCATGTGTTTATTGCCTCACAGAAACGCACTGCTCTCCTCTGTGTGTGGAGCATATTGTTGACTGGTTGTGTGTTGCCCATTTGTTTTTCTGCTGGTTGCCGTTGTGTTGGTTAGCCAAGTAGACGTTGGTGGGGCCGTTTATGTGCATCCAATCAGAATATTGTTTTACGATAGGCGCGTTATAATGTGCGCGGTTATGTTAAATAGCACCTATCTTTTGTGAAATGTTTTGTCGTTACTTTATTTGAATCGTTAATAATTTTACTACGGAGCCTTTTGATTCTGATTCGGTCTCGCTTGCTCTCATTCTCGATGCTTTTGACTCCAGTGCGAAATTCTTTCGCACTCTCTCTCTCTCTCACTCTTTCTCATTCGCAAAGAAACTTGATTTATATTTTTTTTTTTTTGAGACTATCATTCTTCTGTTGGAATATAATTGCTGTGCAAATACAATCAGCAACCACCGTTTCGTCTTCTGTTTCAACTGCTGCAGCATTCATCTTACTTTTTTTTGTCCGTATTTGCTATTTTTGTTGTTGTTCCGTTCGGGGCGACGAAAAGGGAGCGAGTGTTGGTGCGCTTTGAGTGCGAATTTAATGGCAGCGAACACAATATAACAGCAAACAACCAACTTGAGCATTATTACGGAATATTATTGCACAGCAATTATGTTGATGTGCACCGACTCGGGTTTTCTTCAATGTCTCCCTGAGACACAGACACATATATACAATGAGTTAGAGAAAGATAACGCCAATGAACGAAAGCAACACATGCTCAATTCAAATCATATCCTCTCGGCATATAAAACTAAGATATGAATTATGTGTGTTGAAAATGATTTGTTTTCGTTTCATTTGGCTGGGTTTTTGGTGGCTCTCCGGAGTTTTGGTGAAAAATTCATTAAAATTTATGGACCAATATTGTTTAGCCAGTCACTCTATTTTTGTTGTCCTTTTTACCGTTTTTCCTAATATAATTTTTTGTGCGAGTTTGTATTTTCGGCACATCGTCGCATCGCCGCGCTCCCTCGGTGATGCATGGCTTGTCGCATTGACATGCAAAGATATAATCAAGCAAAAAGCCAAAACAATATACAGGGAGCCAGCGCCTCACAGAAGCAAACCCCCCGAAACACCACCATGAGGACAATGTACATTTAATCGCTACAATTTGTGTGTATATGCGTCTGTGTAGTATTTATCGGTTGTGGTGTCAGTTTTTCCTTTTCGCACGCTTCTAGTTGTACGGTCAATAATTATATGGATCGTTGTTGTCATAGACATTGTTGTTGCTCTATAATCAGAAATTGACGTCGCCATTTACACCCTCGAGCGTTCGAATTGATTCGGAATAATGATGAATTGTCTGGCTCACGGACGCTGTGACATTAACATATAATTTTCTTCCCAAAAATATAATAAATTCATAAGAATTTTCACCCAAAACGATTGTTTACTACGAAAAAGGATTATATTTTTTAGATTACGATTATTGCGTGCTGAAAATGAGAAAATTTCCGCACAAAAGATTTATCGAAATTATAATTTATAGTTGCTGTTTTTTTTGTGTATGTAAGTTTGTTGGTGATGCGATAGATTTTAATAGTTCCTCTTGGAATTTTTGCGAACGAACACCGAACCAAATTCGCATTTATCAAAAGTTTTTTTCTTTTCGGATATATGTTTGCGCGCACGTCATGTCAGATAAAAAAAAGATGGAGATTGGAAAATGTGGAAAAAAGGCGGTCGAGCTTGTGTGTTTTTTTGTTTTCATATTCGATATTTGTGTGTTAGCAATATCTTTGCGTTTATTTTATGAAAAATGCCATCGAATTTTATATCAGGTCATTGTACATGAGCAAAGCGTATATCGAACGAAAATGAATGAAAGCAACAACCAAGAGGGAGCGAAATGAAGAAAATGGTACAAGCACAACGGAATGTTACATATTGAACGATAGACGATACATTTTCCGGGGGATTTCGGGGGGAAAGCGCACACGTTAGCAAACGAGAATGGAGAGCATCGTATTTATAGGGAAAATATGTATGCATGGATATGCTTTATTGAGAAAAAAGAGACACTTCCTTTCATACACAATATCTGGCACCCATACATTCGCATACAATTTTCGAAAGAGAAGAGTCAGAGAAGAAAAAAAAAATAGTCGCATTTAAATTGGTTGAAGAGCATGCGCGTTCGATTGCTAAGCCTTTTTATCATGAAGCTTGGGTGCTGTCGAGAAGATTTTCCAATTTTTTCGCTCTCTTTTCCTTTCCATTTTCATCCAGTTTTCGAGTGTATTTTTATTTTTGGTTTGCATTGCCCCCCAAGTTTTACATAAATACATAAAAATTTCACCTAGCGAACGATAACACACCAACCGAATGCGAACGGAGACGAGAATGAAAATAATGCGAAAGAGCCAAACACGTATCACGATAAGCACATTCATACAACACATAGATGTGCTGCACGATGACAATCATAAAGATTATACCTACTATGCTATGCTGGATATGTTGGAGCTGCTGCTACCGTTGTTGCTGTTGTTGTTGCTCTGTACATAGACCTTTTCTAGCTTTGTTGCCATTTTCATTCCATCGTCGTCCTCGTCCGCATTCGATTTTCTTCAACATCGTACACAGTTTTTTCCCTTCGCCGCCAACTTTGTCCACCGATTGCTACTTTTTTCCGTTCCTTTTCATCTTTTTTCACGTCCTCGTCTCTCTCTCCCCCTCACACTCCTCACTGCCGAGTTTTGTTTGCTCAAGTATTCATTGTTTCGTTTTATACCCGAGATGGTCTATGTACTCGAAATGCAGGAGATAGAGCTATAATATTTAAGTGGATACAAGCGATAAAATATATAAGCATTTATATTCATAAACCATATTCTATAGCAATATTTTAAGCTCAATACAGCTCTGTGCGTTTTTTGTTTTGTTACTTCTTTTTTTTGCGCTTTCTCTGTCACACACGGTCGTAATGCAATTTCATGACCGAAACAGAAAGCGCACACCGAATACATTGTGGACGCGTTTGTGTGAATGTGAATTGTGGAATCAGCTATGGAAATGGACAGAAAGATCTTTTTATCCTCTGTATTTCTCTAGTGTCGTTCGTAATTCTTATGCGTCGTTGTCGTTCATTTCATATCATGTTCTCTCGGGCAGCTTTTTTCGTATTCTTCATCTTCGCTGTCGCTGCTGTTGCTGCTGTTGTTGTCGTTGTTGTTTATGTTTTCAGTTGTTGCTGTTGTTGTCACACAGCCACTTGGTTGATGATGATTTTTCTAGTGTCACATGTTGTTGTTGTTGTTGGCTGATGCTTCTTCTATGCTACACTTTTTTTTGCGCTTCGTTTGAAAAATAATCTGTACGTGTCTTGAAAATTCTGAATATTTCATTTTATTATGTATATACTTTTGCTCCGCACACCATTTATATTTCGAAGCCATTGAACAACATCCAACGCGGCCAACGGACTCAATGCGCAAAACATTTTTGATGATATGCTGACTGCTATTGCTGGTGCTGGTACATAATGTACAATGCAACACATAAAAATTTTCCATATGAATCATCATCGTCATTTATTTCTTTGCATTTTATACAAATTCACACCCCCTTTTTGTAATACAAAAGTTTAAAATATTCAAATATACGCCCTTGTTTCGTTCGCTCAATGTTGCTGTAGCGGCAATGGAGAGGCGACAACGATGATGCTGTGAATAAATGTAATGATAGCACTCTAGATTCTTGTGATATTTTTCCTTGAGACCCCCGTGCCGTGTGTATGATGATGATGCTGCGCCACACACACACACACACAAACACTCTTATTCTTTTGCTCTGTCTCACTTTTTCCTCCATTCTCTCGTTACATATGAATATTGTTTGAGCACATTTTGTGATGGTGGCGCAAGCGAGACAGTACGACATGGAAAGAAGGAATGGATGATGTTTATTTGCAACCCAAATACCGAATGCTCCCTTCTTGGTGTGTATATGTACGGACAATCGTTGAAACGGCAACGTGACTTAAGTTACAATTTTAGAGCATAAAGATGTAAAGCTCCTTGTGTCTCTTATGTATATTGGCTTCGGGGGAACCAATAGCAGAAGATGCGTTTCCATGAAAAATTTAACTACCTATGGAAAATATGGGCAAGTTGAAAATGGAAAATATGTATGTATTATAAAATGATGTTTCTCACGACGAGATGTTCGGTGTAGAAAGAGAACGATAAAAACTGGAGAGCTCATTGCATATGCGGGTGGATGCATGAACGAACGAACGAATGAAAGAATGAGCAAGCAAGAGGGAGAAAGAGAAAAAAAGCTAAAATGAGCCGTTCAAACGACCAGATCGAAAAGAAGAAAATCGTAAAATTATTATATATATTTACATATTATTTTCGTTTATGTAACGGTTAAATTGTATAAAAGCTACTGTCGCCCGCTTTTATTTATTTATTTTATATACAAATATTCAGCAAGCACGAAACGAGAGAAAGCACACATTTGTGTGTGCTCGTTTCGCATTTTCCATTCTGTCGTTCGTTCGATGTGTGTGTGTATTTGCTTTTATGAAAAATAATTTAATAGAGAATTTTATTACATAAGAAAACTTGCCATTTCTCCCTCTCTACATCTCGATGCTGGCTCCCCATCACCGATTCAAACAAATAAGAAAATTTTATTATGAATTCTTGGGTGGTGGAGTGTACTGCTTCTCGTCTTTTTTTCAGTTTAAAAATGGACGGTAGAACAAATGTTGCCTTAACGTCATAGGTTTGATTGTTTTTTCTCTTCTTTGCTTCTCGTTTCGAAATGTTTGTTTTTCATTTTTCTCATATATTTATTATTTGTTAAAAAATTTCGAAAGCTTCCATTAAGGTCATCCGAGGATTGCAGGAAAATTCCAATTCGGAACGAATATTCGATTGGAGCTCTTCTCTGCAACTGTTATTATAAAGATGCGAACGAAGTTGAAATGGTTTTGCACAATGTTGACTCGATTCATATGAAAATCATGCTCATGACTTTTCTTTCGCAAAAATAATAATTTTTTTCATTTTGACCATTTAGCCGTTCGTATCATTGCAAAAAAAGGAAAGAAGATAATGAGTATGTTTGCATTTTCATCAGCGGCCAAGCAATATTGCTTCTAATTAAGAACACAATGCACGTGTGAAAAGTCAGATAGCTCACCAAATTTTTCGTACATTTTCCATCTTTCTCTCGCGCGCGCTGTCTCTCTTGATTCGAATATGCAGACAGTAGCGAATAATTATTACTTGCGTGAAACAATCATAAATTTTACGAAACTTTTTTTTCTCATTGCCCTTTTTCCTCTTTCTCAATTTTTGTGTTATTTACCGCACTCGTGCTCACCCACTCGCACATGCTATATCAAGTTACATTGCTTCAATTTATTGTTTTTATTACTTTTACTACTTTTGCCACGCTTTTTCCGGCACAAAAATGATTCTTTTTTTTACTCCCCACTGAAATTCAACCAGTTTTGCCAAGCCAAGTCGATTCTTTTAGGAAGAATCAAGACTCAAACTTTCATTGATATATGTCGATTAATTTGATGGGCGTTGAAATCGCTACTTAATACATGAGTGACGTTTGGGTGATACTTTGAGCGAGCATCGTGTGTTCAATGGAAAAAAAGCGTCTTTGTAAAAGCAGACGAAAGTTTTTTTTTCTTTCATGAAAATCGATAGCCATGAGAAAATGCAAAATTGATATGTGCGTCTGGCACAGATTTCGAAAGCGCGCATTTTATTGCCGCGATTTTCCATATTCTGTCCAATTAATCTCCAAATTATCGCACTATTTGAACACGAATAGCATTTACAACGTAACCGATTTTCGTGCTCAAATTGCACACATTGCAGATTAATTTTACTGTTTTATAAAAAAAAAAGAAATCTTACGAGAGAGATTTCTGAGTCGTGTTAAGATTAACATTGCTGACGAGCTTTACCAACTGTGAAATATGCAATTTTATGGAATATTTTACTTGGTATTTACTCAAAGTTTGAATTTTCTAAACATTAGCGATTTGCATTGAACAAGACCAAAGAGATTTTCTTCATTTTTTCAAAAGTACTTCGAAATCTATCGCGTATTCTGGAGTGGAAATTTCCTCGAACAAATTTTCAAATGCAATATTTAATTTTAAAATTAATTTGTGAAGTGCAATCTTTTGGATAAATAAGAAAATATTCATTCATTTCACAGTTCTGTGAATATTTTAAGCAGAAATTCTTTGTAAAATCTTGATTTTTTGCATGTGATCTGAATGAACAATTATGTTTTACGAATATGCATAAATTCCAGGCTTATTTTCCACCACAACTCAAGTGTTAAGAACTAACTCATCATTCTTACGCCACATACTTACCTCTCTATCTTCATTCAAATTGCGTTCAGCTACCATTTTTTTCGATTTTATCTGATTTTTGTATTTTTACCTTTTTCTCGCAAGTGCTGGGGCACATTTGACGAAAGTCTCTGTTTTGAAAATTCGCAAATTCACGTTGCCTAGCCAAAGAAATCCGAAAAAAACTATCATATACAATATTTATTTTAAAGAGGCGAATCCTGTGGAATGTACGTACTTCGTGGTACTAGTACTATCACGAGCTCATAAGTTAATTGTATGATGGCAAGCAAATCTTCTGCAAATCTTGAATCATAATGATTGACCGAAAAAAAGGAACTTAACGATTTTTTTTTGTATGGAAATCACGCAACAAAGTACGCATACCAGAGATAATTAGGTAGACTTACATTGTATCGAGGTGTTGAAACGAAATACGAGCGAAATAAAAAAAAATCCACAATTTCATGATGTGCATGCGCGCGTAATGCAGATACGCAAAATACAATCGACATATCGGGAATATAATAAGGTTGAAACGATATTGAGCTGGGGTCCTATGCAAAATACGTTTAAATGATTTCATGTTTTCATGGCTCACACGAAATGCGCGCACGTACACACACCGAAAAAAAAGAATGGCATAATGAACAGAAAAACTGAATGGGAACAATATGCGATTAAGAAGTATTTTAGCGAACGCTTGAATTTTGTACATGCCAAGGTGAAGAAGAGAGCGAGAGAGAGAGAGAAATGTTGCGCATCAGCGAGGCATGAATGCATGCATATGCATAATATTCGCAAATGGATGAAATAGATAATAAAACCGAGATAACAACAAGCATGAGAGATGGCAAAAGCAGGCAAAATAAAAACGCTTCAACAATGCACTTTTAAGTGGTCCAGATCGACTGCAAATGCGCTTGCCATCCGTTTATTTCATGGTGAAATTCTCGTAATTCCACAAGAGCACTTTTGTTAGAGCGTCCATACTACTTATGCTCTCTCATCGAGTCGAGTGTGCACCAGAAAGTGTTTGGAGCCCATATCTCTTGCACATGAACACATTACTTTATTAATATATATTTTATTTGATTTTATTTTTGCCCAGTCGTTTGTTGCTCGATGGGCCAGCGACCAAAAGAGATGAGCGAGAAAAGTGTTTCGTTCTTATCTAGATGAATGCAAACATATAAGATTCTTTACTTTTCGGGCATATTATTTTTCTATGCGTATTGTGTTGGGTCGACGTCGTCGTCGTCGTCGCACACGTTGAATACCGAACGGAGACGGTAAAGAACGACACATAAAATTGCATGTCGAAATGAGAAAAATGCTGGCATCGCATGCAAAAATACCATTCGTGACACTGAATGGAGAGAGAATCCATTCTCAAACTTTACATTCGATCGTCATTGCTTGTAATCGCTTGTGATGCCATTATACCGTTTTTCACATAAATGAATGTGCTTTATGCCTTTTCATGTTTGAATTTATTTCGATTTTAAATTGAAATCGACGTATTGTTGGTTTTTTTTTTTCATCTAATGAATGGAAGCGTGAAAATAATAATAACCGTTGATTTAGGCGCTCATTTCATAAATGACGATTAAAATAATTTCGGAGCAGCGAAGACGCTGCAAATAAACCGAGAATTCGGTTTGGTCATCGAGCGCGCAGAAAAGTTCATTGAACATTATGTGTGGATTTCTTGTTTTTGGTTAATTCGAAATTCATATCGTTCAACGAAACGGTCAATTATCTTCAAATTTATGATTGAATGGTTTTGATGATTTTTAACCAAAAAAAAATTAATTGAATTCATTCGGAGGAGAAGACAAAGAGATACGGACTAAAGACTATCTATTACAAAAATCTTATTCCAATTTTAAGCCGCTCGTTTTACTCATAACTTTCGCTACGCATTTTTATCCGCGATGAAATTCAGATCTATTAAATAATAGTTAGCATCGAAATGGTTTCACAGGTGGATTGTATGAATGAATAGCGGATTTGTTTTAAGTTGTGCGCCAAACTTTAATCTTTTTTTCCATTTCGGATTGTTCAAGTGGTTTCTTTTTGGCCGCCCTCTGACCAAAAACCGACAACAACAACAACAATGAAGAAAAACAATTCATTAGCTATTTAGCTATTATATTCTCATCATGGAAATGCCGCATCCAGTAGAATCGGTAAATTATTTCGTAATTGAAACCGCCGCACACTTTCGGAAGAATAAGAACGATTCAAACGAAGAAAAAAAACTCCTTTTAAAAGACTGTAATATTCGAATTTTTAACAGTGCATATTTTCTAAATCTAATTACAAAGCGAACAATGAAGAAGTTGTTACGAAAACGAAATACTTTCAAGAGATCTAAATTAGAGGTAAAGTACCAAATCAAAATCAATAAGAGAACAAAAAACAGAAGAAGTCAAGACAATCCACAGATAGGAAATAAACACATTGGTTATACATTTATATATATTTTATTTTTTTTCGGATAAAGAGCATGTGCAACTAAATCGTGTGTAATAATAAGGCAAAGTGAGAAATGAGATTTTAATCTGTTTACTGTGCTTTCTTTTTGCTTAACGCAATTCGACCAAACAAACAGATCTATTCGTCCGAGAGTGTAGCCGTACTGGGTTATCTCTCTCTTCTTCTCGCTCTCCCCGTCTCTTTTTCGTTCTGTTTCTGTAGCTTTTAACAAATATCGCGCATTGAAAATATATATAACAAGCAGTATTGCTTTGGTTATTGCACAGTCCTTCTCATTTTAATTCGTTATTTTATAAAATTGTTTCTGAGGTTGTTATTTCTCTTGTTTTCCTCACTGTTTAACATTTCTTTGTTGCTTTTTTTCTCTTGGTGGAGTTTTTTTTTTTTCATTTTGTAGCAAAGAGATTTTGTTTCATCGGTAATTTTCGTTCGATTATTTTTCACGCTTCTTTAAAATAGATCGAGAGCTGAGCGCGAGCGCAAATGCGATCACCAAATTAGAAGTGAATATTATATTGTTTTCGCGCACCTCGTTCACGTACTCTTTCTTGATCGTTTTCGTTGAAATGCAATTATGCTGTTTTAATATTGTAAACGGTCTCTATCGACATGAAGCACACCAAATCACAACAAAACGTTTATTATCGCGCGACCATTATTTACAGTCGTTAAACGACACACTCTCATCGATATCGCGTCGAACAATGTTGGCCAGTGCGAGAGAGTCGGGGAAAACAACAACGATTGTCATATCGATTGAATTTACGAATATATTGCAAATGGTTTGTCGTATATAGGGTGACCACAATTGGTCCGGCGATTTTTTCTCGAAATTGATAGCATTTTGAAGGAGTCAGCAAAAATGACATGAAGCACACTTTTTCTAACCTAAGGAAAATTTCGAATTATATTTCTGCATCGGGGGATCCGCTCTCTGTGGAATCGGCTTTAAACTATGGAATCCATTCGACTTGAATGAAAACCAGTTCGCAGTCACCCTGTTCCATTATTATTTATGGTCAGATAAAACAATTTAGAACTCTTTTTCACTTTCCTTTCACATACAGATGTGTACGAATGCAGTGAAATGTGGCGATGATCATTTTAGACCTTTTGCAATATTTACAACGTAACGCTAGACGCTCGCCTGTCTAGTTTTATCTATACTATAAAAAAAATTGATCCGAAGCAAAATATGAAAAACCATAACAACGTAAACAATAAATGTGCTTGAATTGTTGGATATCGTTCGGTGTCTATTTTTTTTCTCTTGGTGATCGTTTCGATTTCGTTTCGATTAGAAAATCTATTGTTTTGAGCATCAATAATAATAATAATTCATTTGATGCATTATCAATGGAATATCGATTCAAATATTGTCATACATACGAAATTGATTCGTTGGATTGCACGTTTATTTTATGGTCAATAATGAGCATGGAAAAAGTGTGTACATTTTTAGACACAACCTGATGTACAAAATTTAAAAAAAAAAAATACATTTGGCTATCAAATTACGTCGTAAGGTCAAAAGTTCAAAGAACAATGGAATTTGTTGGAATATGCGATGCGCTAACGCTCATTGAGTTAATTTCTACAATGCGAACGCGAAGCTAAGAGATGCATAAAAAGGTGGAATGTTGAATCTTTAAAAAAAAGACAAACGTTTGGCTGATGCAAAAACCAAAATGTTTATAATCATCATGACGACTGCCAGTGCACGGTGATGGATGAATTTCACAACAACAAAAATCGAAATCAGTTTTTATCAAAGCCCGGATTCACAGGACACATTAGAATGGGCTTGAACATTTTGAACGGCACACTGAAAAACCGCGCGCATATACATAAGCCAAAATGTAGCGGCTACAAACATTCCAATGCACGAAGGACATTCCATTCAAATTTATTTTAAACAGAAGCCAAAATTGATTGATTAGTCGAAAACTTGAAAGCGGAAACAAAAGAATGCCGTCACAGATGATGCAGACTGGTTTTCGCTGATGCAGTTTTTTTGTCCTTCCCTTTTTTTATATTATAGATATTTGTATGTCGTCGGTTTGTGTGTCTCGGTTTGCGAGATGCATATTTTTGTATTGAATTTTGCGGTTACCTTGCCCAGCACCATCATTCAGTCAATTTCGTTTGGCCATTTATTGTCAACCGATCCGATGATGATATTTTATATCAAATAAAAATATTTGAAATGAATCGCAAAGGGAGCGAGGGAGAGAGGGAGAGAGAGAGAGAGAGAGAGAGAGAGAGAGACGAAAAAATGGAAAACGAGACAAACTGAATGCGAATCTGAACTGGTGATGACACAAAAACCGGGCGAAAATCAGCGTAAAATGGAATGAGCGGCAAAAAGAGACAAGCGATCAACATAGCGATGCAGCAAGCAGGCACAGTTTACGCGTTTTCGTTAAGGCGGTTGATTTTATTTTATGTCATTTTATGTTTGTTTTTGTTGTTTGGTCGCCTCTTTAACTCTCTGAATTTTGTTGTGATGGACTTTTTTTTCTGTATTCGGTCTCGCAATATTCGCTGATACGTGCGCGATGTAATGCACATAGTGCGGCGTGTAAGGATTTATCATTTCGAATTTTGCTGCCGGCAGTCGATGTGTGTGCAAAACGGACCAATGTTTGTATTTGTAAATGACATCGTGACATTTCTGTATCAAGCAAACCGAAATCTGAAGAAAAAAAACGATGCTTTATTATATGCGCGCTCACAAATTTGTTTTTTGCTGCGCGCGATCTTTCTCTTTCTTTCCCTCTCCATTTGGATGCATCGGCATCCTTTTTGAAAATAATATTGAATAAATAAGAGCCGGAGATACACGCACAAGAGATGAGAGGGAAAAAAATTGCAATGCAAATTTTTCGATTGGGCTTTTGCGTGCATGTATTTGTGTGTCGCTTGATGTATAATTGATGATGCATTTTTTTCATGTTGCTCTTTTTTATTCTCTTTCTCTTTCATTCTCTCTCGGCCGCCGGTTTTTAACGTTCCTTTTTTAACTAAATTACGAATGAAAAACCCAATCAAAATGAATCCAGCCGCGCATAAACACGTTGTTATCTCTTTTTCGTCATTTCGTCTTCGATTGACGCTTACTTTCAAGGCAAACTCATACATATACACACAATTGGCGGTTATACGCTAAAGAATTTCCACATTTTTCATTACTATTTCATATTTAAATCGTATGTATGCGGCACGACTGACTTTTTTGCATTCGACGTGATGATTTTTTTTATTGTTTTGCAATCAAATATTTTAAAAGATAAATCATCAATTTTTGTTCGAAATAGAATTCATTCATTTTCTGAATCATTTTTGATTTGAAAAGTTAAAATTAAAATCAAAGTGGACAACTTTACTTATAGCGTTTGGATGCAAACAAACACAGAATGTATAGATTTGGTCGCTTATTATTGTTTTGAATTATTAATAAAGCTAATTAAATATATTCCATGAAAACCGATAAAATTGAAAAATTGATGACATTATTTGTGAAAAGTTTTTTTTTACTAAAAACTATCAGACAAGGCTTTTGTAGACAATATTAGATGTTTTTTTATATCAAGAAATATAATTCTTCATATTGTTTTTAGAATTAATCACTAAAAAGTTTATGCCGATTGTAGTCTTGTATAATAATAAAATTCAAAGTACAAGTTCCTTATTGACTACAAAAAATCGAAAATAACAGACAAACAAATATTTGCAAAACAAAACTAGTTTATTGTTATTAGAAAATCGAATGCATTTCGAACGACAACTGAGCGTTCATCTTCAGCGCAACGCTAACATACACTAAACAGAAAGAA